>NC_069110.1:13576526-13791170 GCF_947172395.1 Bicyclus anynana | reverse complement strand
AATCAAGTAATACTCCCCTTCTCCACTTGTGTAGTTATGTTTAAAAAAGCGGCATACAGACCACAAAGCCATCTTTAGTTAGTTCATTTGTTAAGTCATAGTTACATATCTCTACAAAATCCATACAAAGTATTTAGAAACAAATTACTGTGATTATTATTGAATTTATAGAGATGGTTCTAAAATGTAATGTAATGTAATGTAATGTAGTTATGTTTAAAAAAGCGGCATACAGACCACAAAGCCATCTTTAGTTAGTTCATTTGTTAAGTCATAGTTACATATCTCTACAAAATCCATACAAAGTATTTAGAAACAAATTACTGTGATTATTATTGAATTTATAGAGATGGTTCTAAAATACTATTAGTTCTGGTGCAACAATTTTGGATCTGCAACAAGGATTTGAGGCAAAATTACAAATTCAGTCTAATATTTCTATAATACTACTATAGGAGACGTGATAGCCCAGTGGATTTGACCTTTGCCTATGATTTGGAGGTGGTAGGTTCGAATCAGGTCCGTGGCATTCACCTCCAACTTTTCAGTTATATGCATTTTAAGAAATTAAATATCACTTGTGTAATACAGTGAAGGAATAAACATCGCAAGGAAACCTTACATACCTGAGAATTTTCTTAATTCTTCATGTGTGTGAAGTCTTTCAATCCACATTGGGTGGACTAAGGCCTGACCTCTCTCATTCCGAGACGAGACTCATGCTCAATAGTGAGCCGAATATGTTGACATTGATGATGTGGAACTGTTAGCCATTGTTAAAGAGCCATCTTATATTAGTTAGACAAGTTTGTAATTATTCTAAACAATTGCACTTCAATATCTAGCTTGAAGCACCTTAACTTTTAACTACTGAACTTGACTGTTAAGTGTTAGTTAACAGAGTTATCAGTCAAGTTCTTAAACCTACACCCATCTGTCACAAGGCAGGGGCTCTGCTCTTCTTTGTCTGCCACACAGTGGACCCTACACCTGCACTGTGAATTCATAGAATGCTAAGATATTTGTGTGTCTTTTAATGAGATAAAGTGTTGAACATCCTATTTTCGATATATGGAGAAGGGGGGTTCCCCACAATATCCCCCACTTCCCAAGATTGTCTCCCGTCCTCCCCCCTAAAATACCCAACCCAATATAGAAGTTAATATAATACATGCAAAATAGTTAATTAGTTCTTTTATGTTAACCCATTTTATTTCAGGAAGTGTTATCTGGACAGGCAACTATAAACATTGGGACCATTGGTCATGTAGCTAATGGAGAGTCTACACTTGTAAAAACTATTTCAGGAGTGCAGACTCATAGATCTAAGAATGAGATGGATCGCTATATTACCATTAAATTGGGTGAGTTCGTAGATTTAAAATATATTTCATGGAAATAATTGAAATAGTTTGTGGGTATAAGCCTGTCTAACTGTTGATAACTATTACCAAATGTGACCTGAAATATGTAGTTGAAATATTGCCAGAAGCTTAAATTCGAATTTAAAATTCATTTGTTTTAGTTAGGCTTATTTTACAAGCACTTTTGAAAAGTCAAGTTTTTTTTTTTTTTTTTTAAATTCATTACTATTGTGCAATCAGCTGCAACAGCTTTAAGCAAATTGCTTGTGGGTACTACATGGCATGTGTAGCTGACCTTCCATTGAAGGCCATGCTAATTTATTTTATTTGTTAATTTTTTGTATTTCATTTGTACATTTGTACATTCTTATTATTTTGATTTTTTTTTTTTTTTTACAGGAGATCCCATATGTAGGCGCGCTTTAGCCTTCTAACGTCTATTGGATGACCGAGGGCAGTAGCAAGTTTATTTTCATGGGTGTTTATGCGATTTTTATAGCACATTGATCTGAGTTCAACCTCTTCTTTTACTGTTTTTATGTCAAGATACTCATGTAGTTCCGATATCTTAGTGAACCATGGAGCATTTGTGATGGTTTTTAAAACTTTATTCTGAAATCTTTGTAGTATTTCCAAGTTTGTGTTTTTGGCTGTGCCCCACAGTTCAATGCCGTAGGTCCACACTGGTTTTATTACTGTTTTATAAATGAGCAATTTATTACTGAGTGAGACATGCGAATGCCTTCCCATAAGCCAGTTAAGTTTTCTGAAGGTTTGATTTAGTTCATCGCGTTTTTTACTATATGCGTTCTCCATGTTTGTTTTTTGTCTAGGTGTATCCCAAGATATTTTGCGGTGTCACTGTGGGGGATAATATCAAGTCCCAGTTTAACAGGAGTACATTCGTCCATTCGCAAGGTAAATGTCACATGTGTTGACTTCGTGGAACTAGCTTTGATACGCCATTTAATCATCCATGAATTTATCTTGTTCAGGTGTACTTGTATATATTATATTGTAATATTTGAAGCCATATTTGCGTCTTTGTTATTACACAATACAGCTGTATCATCAGCAAATGTAGCGGTGAGTACGCTGTTTGAGATAGGAATATCTGCAGTGTATAATAAATAGAGTGTGGGACCCAAAACGGAACCCTGGGGAACACCTGCTTGAATGTCATGGAAGTTCGAATATGCGTCATTGATTTTCACTCGAAATATTCTCTGATTGACATATGACTTCAGTAACATGAAGAAGTTGTGTGGGAGGCAATGTTTGGCTTTAAAGAGCAATCCATTGTGCCAGACCTTATCAAAAGCCTGTTGAACATCCAAAAAAACAGCAGAGCAATATTGTTTACTTTCTAGGGCTTCTCTAATTTGTTTGACTATTCTGTGTACCTGTCCCACAGTGGAGTGTCGGCTTCGGAATCCAAATTGATGCTGGGGAATAATTTCTCTTTCATGAAGAATGGTTTTGAGTCTGGACAGAGTTATTTTTTCAAATACCTTGGACAATGTTGGTAGTAGGCTTATTGGTCTATAAGATGTGACTAGATGCGGTGGCTTCCCAGGTTTCGGTATCATAATAATTTCCGAAATTTTCCAAATAGACGGGTAGTGGGATGTTCTCAAGATGCCATTAAAAAGCTGAGTCACAAAGACAATCGCTTTTCTTTGAAGTTGTAGTAAGACCTCTGCCGTTATTAAACAGAATCCTGGAGCTTTGTGAAGTTTAAGTTCTTTTATTACTCTCCAGACCTCTCTGGGGGTGCAGCTTTTTATTGGTAAGCTTAGTTGAAGGTCGCTATCCAGAAAATCTGCGACTTCTCTATCAGTGTCTGGGTCGCCGTTATTTGAAGTAAAAACTTCACTTAGAAACTTGGCAAAGGCTTCCGCACGTTCATTATCTTTCCTGGCCCAAGTACCATTATCTAGTTTTAGTGGGTGTTTTATGGTTACAGGCGAAGCTTTGTTAGACTTTACGGCTCTATACAATGAATATTCATTGTTTTTCGAAGCAGACAGATTAATCAGTTTATGTTTCAATGTGTCATTTTCTACGTCTTTTAAATAGGATGTAAGTTCCGCTGCTGCCAGGTTTAGCGCCTTTTTGTCCAACGGATGACGACTAGTATGCCAAACTCTTCTGAGCCTCCTTTTCTCTAGTACCTTATTTTTGATATCCATGGGTAAGTTGTTACTACTTGGCGTGTATCTTATAGCCGGTGTAGAAATCCATGCTGCAGTTTGTATCATGTTTGTTATGGTTTCTGCTGCTTTATCGATGTCGTCATTCGTTTTGAGTGAAACTTTTAGCGATAGATTAGTATCAATATATTTTCTGAATGCTGACCAATCAGTTTGTTTGTTGTATAGACATTCTTTGGCGGGTCTTGAAATTATTGATGTACTAACCGTACTTAGTACTGGTGTATGGTCTGAGCAACTATCATAGCAACTATCTATACTTATATACAAGTTTGATAGCCCTTTATATATATAGAAGTCTAAGAGGTCCGGTAATTTGTTGGGATCTGTAGGCCAGTAAGTTGGTTCACCTGTACTTAAAATACTGAGGTTATTTTTGATTATACTTGAATTAAGTTCTCTGCCTCGAGGTAGAGTTAGTCGTGATCCCCATTGCACGTTTTTGGCATTCCAGTCACCACCACAGATGTATCTATTTCCAAGCGTTTTAAAATATTCTGTGAAGTGAGTTTCCTTTGGGTTTGGTTTTGGGGGGCAGTAAACAGCTGAGAGAGTAAGTGACCCATGATTATCGTACAAAACAATGGTTGTAGCTTGTAAGTGAGGTGTTTTGTAGTCTTCAAGCATATCATGTTTCAAAGCTTTCCTTACAATTACTGCTGTTCCAGCATGGGCAGTTCCATCAGGATGGGGTGTTGTGTATGTTATATAGTCTTTTATAGCAAAATTGTGGTTGGTAGTAAGATGAGATTCTGACACCAGTAGTACGTCTATTTTGTGGATTTTCAATAGTAGTTCGACGTCACTCTTATGTCCAATCAGACCATTAACATTCCATGTTGCCAATCTTAGAGTAGCCATTAGATTATCTTTTGTATTACTGTCAATAAGTTCATCATTATTGACATTTGGTCTATTAATTTATCTAGCTTTTCAGCTTGTTTTGTGAGTAGTATTTCTAGCTTAGATTCTGTTGTAGTTTCATCTATGTTCTGAATTTTAGCGACTTCTGCATATGTCCTAGTATTAAACTGGCTTGAGGAGTGTTGTCTAGCATATGCGTGTTCCTTCTCCTTTGATGCGAAGGGTCTATCTAATTTTTGTATATTTTCTTGTTTTCCAGTGCTTTGTTGTTGGTCTTTAGCCTCTGTTTGTTTTCTTGGTTTTATATAGTCTCTTCGTGAAGTATTTCTTGAAAAGTCAAGTTATGTCATAATTTAGATTAATCTAATGTTGGTAATAATAGTCGAAAATTAAAATTAAAGTTACGAGGATTCCAAAGCCCACAACAAACTCAGTCAAGGTTTATTTTTTTGTTAATTAATTCCTGTGAAACTATGCCCACAAACTCTAGAATTAAAAAGCCGCCCAAGTGCTTGTGGGGCCAAAAGTGTGAATGGGCGATACGGAACCATTTTAACCAGAAGTTTTGTAATCCGTTTGGTTCAGGACATTCCAAGTTCCAGCTTGAACCCAAGCGAATTGCACAAACTTACATTTTCCTTTATGTTATTATATTTTTATATTTTATTTATATTTTAGTTCCAACATTGCACTCTCTTCCTTAATAGTGCTCATCCAGTTGCCTTCAGACTACGAGTGCCGCCCAGATATGCCAGAAATCTGCATCATGAGTTGAAGGTTCATGTCTCACACAAACACTACATTATTCTAAGTTCCTGTACAATTTCCGTTAATAACTTTGAATATGATGTCTCTAAGCTCTTTAAAACGCCTAATATGTTATGCCCATGTGTACACTTTCTGCTTCAAGAAGTCAATGTGTTCGGTGACAAGTCTACTGTCACGAATGTGTATCAGACCCAGCAAAAGCCTGGTTCACAAATTGCATATCTCTAGGGTAATTAGTGCCTTCCTTGAAGTAGATTAGCTAGCTATTAATATATGATGTCAGCCGCTTGTTTAATTTTTTATTGAAATTTCAAGTAGATAAAATGAAACTGATTATACAGGGTGGTCGGGAGTATTTCCCATAACTTCAAGGTGTTAACAAGTCCACTTATACGAGCCAAACTGCATAGCAAATTTTTTTTTCATACAAAGTAATTCAAATAATTCCGACTATCCATGTAACACACGCCTTTAAGTAAAATGAAAAGAAATATTTTTTATTCAATGACATGTTAAGATGATGATGACAGTACTAGACTACTAGACTACTAGATAGTTGCAACTGGCACTCCACACTTCACTAGTTAGCTACTTCGTGATATTTATGAATGAATAAGTTTTGCTACGTCATTATTATATATGTGACACATTTTAGGATCTATTTACAAAAGAAATATTGTTTACTCCGAAAATATTCATTTTAGAACGAATGTTCCTTGGAAATATTTAATTGATTTTCTATAAAGTTATGGGAAGTACTTCCGAGCACCCTGTATATTAATTTAAATCACATGGTATGTTGCAGAGCCCCTAAAGGACTCAGTCCTAGGAGCATACAACCAAAGAGCAGACGAAAAAGCTGAAAGTATATTCTTAGAAGCAATTAAAGAGTCCAAAAAAAGCACTTTGCTTTCTTCTTCGCCTACCACTCTAGAGACGCCACCAAACGAAAAAAAAAGAAGACAAGAACCAGGAGAGTATGTTGTAGAGAAAATTGTAGATTTTAAATTCCAGCTTGGTAGAGAAATGTTTTGTATCAAATGGAAAGGCTTTCATGATAGTCAAAATACGTGGGAACCAATTGACAATCTTGATAACTGCCCTGATATAATAAATGAGTTTATAAGAAATGAGGAGCTCAAGCACTTTGAGAAAATAGAGGAACTCAAGAAAGAAATTTCATACGATAATTTGCTGACTGAAAAAAATCTTGTTAGTAGAATTGCTGAGGTTGCTGAAGTTGATCTACCAAATTTGAAAACAAGCCTATACATCAAGTTGTTATCAATGATACAGTTGACAGAAAGTGAACTTCATGCATCTGATCTACTTCAGAGTGCGAGGAATTTGCTTCAATTGTATGTCACAACTAGAAAAAGATGTCGTCAACTGATGGAACTCAAAAAATGGGAAGAAGATATAAACCTAGCTGATATATACAAAAAACTGAGTGTGGAAAATGAATTTGACCTTACTGGTCCACCGCAAAATTTTACTTACATAAACGAGTCCATAGCTGGTGCTGGTGTGACCATTCCAAAAGATCCACCTATTGGGTGCAAATGTAGAACTTGCAATTGTCGATCAAAATCTTGTTGTGGTATGCAAGCAGAACGATTTGGATACACTGGGCTAAACAGAATCCGCGTAACCTCAGGAATGCCAGTATATGAGTGTAACAAAGCATGTAAATGTTCATCCGCATGCAACAATCGTGTAGTTCAGAGAGGCAGAGAAGTAAAACTCACCATATATAGAACGCAAAATGATTGTGGATGGGGTGTCAGGGCAGAGCAGGATATCAAGCAGGGACAATTCATATGCCAGTATGTAGGTGAAGTTATTACAATGGAGGAATCGGAAAGACGTGGACAAGAATATGATGCAAGTGGATTGACATATTTGTTTGATCTCGATTTTAATTCGTGCGACAGTATATACACAATTGATGCTTTCAATTTTGGAAATGTAGCACACTTTATAAACCACTCGTGTGATCCCAATACAGGAGTGTGGGCAGTATGGGCTGATTGTCTAGATCCAAATTTACCAATGCTGGCTTTATTTGCCAAAAGGGATATTCAAGCAGGGGAACAAATATGTTTTGATTATTTACAAAAAAACACAAATAACGACGAAGTTCGCGAGAGCTCTTTGAGTTCACAGGGTACTTCTCGCCCCATATGTAAATGTGGAGCAGCTGCATGTCGGAAGTATTTGTTCTATTAGTAAAGTTAAGTAAATGTGAAGAAATTGCATACTTCTACTCGCCATGATTTAACTGCAGAAAATATTTATGAAAATAATCAAACCAAATAAATAAATCAAGAATAAAAAATGTTAAATGTGTATAAAGATATTATAGTTTATAATCAAACCAAAGACAGAAGTCCAACTTCATATAAAAAAGTAAGTAATCAATTTATACTTAATAGACATATCAGTGTTAGTAGTTATTTATAAATAACATTATTAAACAGAAGTTTTCTAAAGTTTTATCATCTTCCTGTAATTATTATTATCAGACTATATACGTACTAATATTTTCATTCAGTTTTACATTAATAATGTTTGGTTATTGTTCTCTCGTTTCACAACAGGCCAGACATTCATACAATATCGCTTATAACATTTGATGAATATGATGAAACTACTTTTGCACTTACCTAACATACTTTTAATTGTGAAGTTAGCAACAAATGACTGCGCAATGAATCAATAACGGTACAAACGGCGCGGGCGGGGAGTCGGCTAGACGCGACCGCTCATCTATTTCTATACTCATTCCGCAGCTAACTTCACAAACACAAAGATCCGTGGCGAGCACTCTAATGTTGATTTTGGGCGTTGATACATCTACTAACAATTATCTATAACTAGCGGACGCTCGCGACTTCCTCCGCGTGATATGCTACACCTATCCTACTCCTACCTTAAGTATCCTATGCCGTATCCTGGTTCTAAGCTTGCTCTCCACAAAATCTCACACGATTCTCTTTTATACAGGATGCTCGGGAGTATTTCCCATAACTCTGGGGTTATATTCTTTACCGATAATTAATTAAAAATGTTCAAGGAACATGTGTTCTAAAATTAATATTTCCGGGGTAAATAATATTTCTTTTGTAAATAGATCTTAAAATGTGTCCCTTATACGCATCCTTATAAACTTCTGGACACATCTATTGGCCTACTTTAGAGTTTAGGTTTCGATGGCCCTACCAAAATATGATTGCTAGATTAAACAAAAACTATTGATGCAGTTTTAAACCTGATACATTTTACCATTTTTTTCGATCATATTGTTTTAAATTTGAATTCAGAATACACACGACATGGAGCTAGGCCTAACAAGTCGGGTTTGCGCCTTGATAAAGGTAATTGATTTTTGAATAAAAAACATGTTTTATCAAATAAAGGTTTAATTTAATAACGCGCGTTGCCTCCTTGGGCATCTACCTCAGCTCTCATATGATTAGGCATAGAGTTTATCAACCGCTCTATGAAATTTTGAGGAATCATCTCCCATTCCTCTTCTATGGCAGTTTTCAACTCCTGCAACGTCTGGCAACTGGCTGACGAGCCCTAACACGTCTTTTTAGCTCTCCCACATGTGCTCAAAGGGGTTCATGTTTGGGCTTCTGGCTGGCCAGTCCATAACTGTGATGTTCAGTGTTCACATCCCGAAGATATTCCCTGACGATGCCGGCCGTATGGGATCTTACATTATCATGCATAAAAACCACATAGTCCGCGTATGGCATCACGTGAGGTTCTAAGCACTCACGAATGTACCTTTCAGCATTTAGTGTTGGCAGCCGTAGTCCCGTAACAACCTCAACTTGAGTTTTGCCGCTCGCGGATATACCGCCCCAAACAGTCCATGAGCCACCGCTATAAGCAACCATCTCTTCAAGGCAGCATTGTGCGAAACGCTCTCCGTTACGTCGGTAGACCTTCTTCCTTCCATCATTGCCATGTAACACAACTTTAGACTCATCAGAAAAGAGTACACTGGTCCAATCTTGCCGAGTCCAATTTAAATGAGTGCGCGCGAAATAAAGGCGCGCTGTTCGGTGGGCTGGCGTTAGTTTGGGCACTTTAGCTGGCTTGTGTGGTGCCATATCGCGTTCTATTAACCTTCTCCGCAGATCGTCTTAAATTAAGTTGAGAACTCACATTTCTTTAGCTGTGTCCGGCCTGAATAAGTGCCACAGCTTGGGCGGCCACTTCAGACGAAGTATCCATAGATTATTATTGATAGAACCTCACCGTATTGTTAAGAATAAGTAATGTTTCTTGCAAAACCAAAGAGATCAATCACACTTTCAAGAATTGAATCCAAGTAAACCAATAAAATCAAGTTTTCTTAGTATTCGATTGTTTGACATCAACAAACAGGCTCCTAATTGTCTTTTGTTTCTTTACATTCTATGTTCGAAATTCAAAATAAGACTATTGAATGAAATTATGAATGTGCCAGGTTCAAAACTGCATAAAAACTTTTTGTTCGACCTAATATAAAATTTTAGCTAGGACTAAACGAAACTGAAAATGCAAGGTAGGCCAATAGATGTATCCGGAAGATTAATTATGACGTACCCAAGTTTGACGTATTTTAATATGTAAGGAAAGATAAAGGCGTGTGTTACATGGATAGTCGGAATTATTTGAATTACTTTGTTTGAAAACATAAAAAGTTTATATTTTTCAGTTAAAAAAATATTAGCTAAGCAGTTTGGCTTCTATAAGTGGACTCGTCAACACTTTGAAGTTGGGAAATACTCCCGAGCACCCTGTATATTATATAAATGTTCATATTTTTTTATATTGGTAGATGTGCTTGCAGGTGAGTGTATTTACAACGATGCACTTGCTTTGTGTTGTCTAAATTTGTAAAATGTTTTTTTTTATCTATTTGTTATTCATATACAATGTACGAATACGAGCGTAAATACTACGCATGCTTGCTCGCGAAGTTTGTCGATAGCTCATTGAATATATTCCATATATTCATCATCATCATCATCATATCAGCCGATGGACGTCCACTACAGGACATAGGCATTTGTAGGGACTTCCAAGCATCACGATACTGAGCCACCTGCAACCAGCGAATCCCTGCGACTCGCTTGATGTCGTCAGTCCACCTGGTGCGGGGTCGATCATCATTGCGCTTTCTAGTGCGGGGTCGCCATTCCAGCACCTTGGGACCCCAACGTCCATCGGCTCTTCGAACTATGTGCCCTGCCCATTGCCACTTCCGCTTTGCGACTTGTTGAGCTATGTCGGTGACTCTCAATTTTACATGTACCTACCTATTTTTTAATTTTTTGAATAGGTTATGAAGTTGAAGAATGCGGAGACGTGCCAGTAAGGTAATGACGCATTTCCGTCAGGGAAAACCTTCAACAAGATGACTGATTTTAGCCCTCCGAAGACATTGACGTCGAACGATCTCAGTGTTAAGACTACATACTTATTTTATAAACGTTTTCTATATCATAAGATATAATATAATGTATAATTATTAAGCTAATCGCAAATACAACGCGCGCTGAACGCATACTGATAAAGTAACTGACGTAGAATAATAAGCTTTTTTGTAGTATGTACTTGTATATTTTATTTGTATGTTATAGTAAAGTGCTGTTAGGATTTAAAAATGGTAAAACCTCGGAATCCATAGCTAGTCAATGAATCTTTATATAAACTTGACTAGACTGGCCCTAGCCTTGACTAGATTCCTAGGTGTAAACCTAACGGCACTCCACTATTATTATTTGTGACAGTTCATCATCATCATCATTATCAGCCGATGGACGTCCACAGTTCATCAGCGAGTGTTAAGTAAACGCTTCGTGTCCTGTAAAGTGCTTACGACTCGTGCTGAATTATGCAATTAAAACGACAGTATTGAACCGTGTAGGTAACATTGTATTTAATAAGTTCTTCACTCATATCGCCATTATGGCATTAGAAATATATACCCTCATCTGTCATTCATTAGTGCTGTAATAGTACATTATGATATAAGTGCGGTAAGTTAAAAATTACAGCCGAGGCGATATTGCAGCTCGAGCCAAAGGCGAGAGCTATAGCACAGTATAACCAGTAGTAGGACTTCATACTAGAGGTCGAAACGCGAGCTATACCTACGCACCTCGAACGTGGGGTGATCGTAGGGTGAAGACAGTCGCGACTGTGCCGCGGTGACGAACGCACGGTGTATTGGATTTTTAATTATGACGACTAGGAAAAAAAGCCTCGCAACTGGTGGGCTATTATTTTTATAAAGTTTGATCAATATTTTGTATTCTAAAGGCATAATTTAAAAAAATATATATATAAATAAATGCTTAAATAATAAAATTGTGTAAATAGGTAAATGACGAAAACGGTAATATAATATAATTAAATAATTATTTATTAACTTCTTCATTTAGGTTGTTTTCTTTGATTATTATGTAATACATAGATTTAAATCTTATGACATGTATGTTTTGTATACCTATATTTTAATGTCATAAAAAAGTTAAGTAAAGAAGTTGTTTGAATTTAACAACATCATTGTGTTGCTCATACTTTAATGTATTTGAATAAAAAGAGATAAAAAGATCCGGCTGATATTAATATACCTATCCAGATTTTTTTAGTAAACTAGCGAACCCGGTCAATCTCAATTTTTTTTGTGGGTCCTTCCCTACAAGCCAAGTCTGGATCAATTTTTTATCGTTTATTCTATTGTGTGTGCTATTACATAACGGATTAAAGTGCTAACATAATCTACGGAACCCTACACTGCGCGTGGCCCGACACGCACTTGACCGGTTTTTATTATTTGGTCACCTTGGATCACTAGATGGCTTCAAAATAAATATATGAAGGTCCTTCAAGATCATTGATCAGTATCAGCCTTATTTAAATTTACCAATCAAAAAACAACACGCATTTTATTGATCACTTCCTATTTTACTACAATTTACAAAGTATTTTATTTGTTTATTTAAAAAAAGTATATTTACAATCACAAAACTAAATGGAAACACAAAGCTGGCAAATGTAATTAAAATGCTGCAGGCGGGCAGCCCTATCACATGTTTACGTACCGCGCGGCTGTAGGTATTTATTTCAAAAATACGGCCAAGTTATTATACTGCTTGTTATATCTACTGTGGCTATAGTAAGGAAGCAGAGGCTGTAATTAACAAAGCGCGCGTATGTCATACTGCGATTTTTAACACATTTGCGAGGAAACACACTTTCTGAAAACGAATTTGCATCTTTGCCTAGTTTTCCTTATGATGACATTTTGATACGCTTGGCATTTTTGCACAGATAATGAAGGGCGCACACTAGCGTTTGTTTTTTTTTTGACAAATGCACCAAAATTACAGTGACATATTGCCACAGATAACACAATTATGCAACTTGAATTCCATCTGAAACTGATGCATTGGCATGACTCGTAGATAGTGGGTTTCCTATATAAAACCTTATATATCTTAATAAACTATTATTTTTGTACGAACTCAACATTTTGGCATATTGAACCGTATGAAGTAAAGGTAGTTACTGTAAACTGATGAGGAGTAAACCTTAACTATCCTTCATGTTTGTCACCAGACCCCTAATGACAGGAAAGTTATAACCCATCTAGGTGGAAAGTTCTCATCAATACAAATTAATTAAACCCAAACACAAGATGTAAATCATTGAGGAGTTCCCTCGTCTGTGTTTTGACTCTTATCATCAGATCGATTCCACACTTCCATTAAATTGTCCTTTAACTAAATAACGAGGTCGCTAATGATAGTCGCAACCCATCTAGGTGGAAGGATTTCATCAATAAAAATTAATCAAGCCCAAACACAAAGCAGCTACTGTAATCCGATTATGGAGTTCCCTTAAACTGTCCTTTGTCTTTGTCTTTGTCACCAGACCGCTAATGATAGGAAAGTCACAACCCATCTAGGTAGAAAGTTCTCATCAATTTATTTATTTATTTATTGTACAAAAGTGTTACAGTTAATAATATGTATCTTAAGCTAAATCTTTACTAATATTAATAAAGATGAATGTTTACATGTACAAATTACATATACAAATTATATTTAACAGTAAAATAGCTAAATAGTAAGTACATTTTTTATTGCAATATAAAGATGTGTGAAGCCTTTGAATTATTTGTATGTATGTGTATTACTAATACTATGGTTATTTTTGTTTTACGCCACCTGCTGATGTCCTTAAGTTTTCCTAAACCGAAGGTTGCCTGGAAGAAATCGCTACTTAGCGATAAGGCCGCCTTTTGTATGCTGATCTCTTCTTAATTTGTTTTTTATTTCACTTGTTTTTGTCTTTGTGGTGTGCAAATAAAGTATATTTATCTTTATTTATCTTTAAGCCTAGGTACAAATTACAACAACTCCTGTACTAGTATAAAACTGTATTACAGTGAGTCATTATTCCTCGTGCCCAAGTTTTACAATGTACACATATTCATCTTGAAACATAAATTAATATTAAAACAAATAATCACATCGAACAATGTTCGCTGGTAGGAGTAAAAATGGGGAAGCTTTTAATTATTGAATGCATCTAAAATGTTATTTCTCACAATAAGTAATAAGTAAGTATTGTAGTAATGTAGAAGAATGTAAAGTACATAATTCTAGTTATGTATATTAATATAATTTGTTTCTGAATGTACTGTATTTAACTATACATAGGTACATTAATAATATATTAAATATTAATACAATAAATAAATTATGAGGGGTTTTGAGTAAGCGTGAAAAATGTCTTTGTTCTTGAAGGAACATTAGTGAAGTTACATTGTGTATGTTTGTGTGTGAATATTGGTAATATGGTATTAAATTGGTTGAATATACGTTTGCATTAATTGGCTATATTATGTTCTTAAGAAGATCCTCAACTTGGTTGTAATATAAGGTGTAAAGATATTTAATCAACTCTGCTTTTAATTTATTACTTGTAAAATTTCTTAACATTATATACTTGCTTATGGCATTATATAATTTAGGACCAAGAAAATCTATGAATTTTTGTGCAAATACAGTTTATTGTTTTGGAATGACATAAACTAAATCCTTTCCACACTGAGACATACAAGTACGATTTATTTGTTTTTTATGTTAGTATATACAAATTAATTAAACCCAAACACATGATAACTGTTGTAAATCATTGAGGAGTTCCCTCGTCTGTGTTTTGACTCTACCATCAATCAGATCGATTCCACACCTCCATTAAATTGTTGTGCTTTAAAAATTAACAAACAGGATCAGGATCAGGATTAAGAAAAAGAAGCATCTGTATTCTGTAATGTAGATGTTGCCATTTTGCAAGCATGCTTAACTTCTCCATTTCGAATGTATCTTATATTCTTTGTAAGGTTGTTTCTCAATCCTTTTAGATGTGTAGTGTCAAGGTAACAGATATATAGGCTGCTTATATTTACCCTTGACTATAAACAATTCAACATCAGCAATTTCATTGGTCTTATGGTGCCCAAAATCTTCCAAACCAATAATAATTATATCACAGGTTATAAGATATTATAATACAGGAGTTATTGCTACTTCATCAAATATAAGGTATTTTTTTTCATCTGGTAATTTTTGTATAGCTTTTTATGATGTTGTATTACAATATAATTGATGTCAGGCTTGATTGCAAGACTATTCTGGATTGTTCGTGTACATACAATACAATACAAAAAGTCAATGCATTGATTTGTAAGCTTTTTTGCTTTGTATAAATATTGTAATGCAATTTTTTTTGTGAATCTTCTTGTTTCAACAGCTCTAAAAAAAATATCGCTCTCCGAACAGCTCTTCTTCTTTTTTGTCGTTACACTCTTGACAGAGTGGTCGTGGTCGTCATTTGGGTGCAGTGGCAAGCCTGCCATTCCTCCCGTAGTGTGGCTCTCCTAGAATATTCGTGGAGCGATCCATGAAGAGCGGTTTGCAAGATGCTGCTTTATCAGTCGTTTTCCAGCAATTTTGACAAACTTGGGATGACGCTGGATAACTGAAATAGTAATAAAATATGAAAATCCAGCAAATAATTTAATCAGAGTTTTAAAATTGGTTTACTTAGTGGATTTAATAATGTTATGTTATTCCACAATTTATTCGTCGTCGTCATCAACCCATATTCGGCTCACTACTGAGCTCGAGTCTCCTCTCAGAATGATAGGGGTTAGGCCAATAGTCCACCACACTGGCCCAATGCGGATTGGCAGACTTCACACACCCAGAGAATTAAGATAATTCTCTAGTATGCACAATTTATTACTGTTTTAAAATTGGTTTAGGGTGTGAAAATGTAGCAAACTGACATACAAACTCACAGTTCACATTTAATATTAATCAGAAAAGTAGGACAAATATACTATGTGATGTATATGATGGTTTGTTCAAGCAATATTCTATACACTAAATATTGCTTGAACAAACCATCAACAATGCAAGAAAACCTGTGTGTTGTTCTACATCTGACTAGATGTTATGTCTTCTACGCCAGTAATTACACAGTAAATGTACTTTTTAATACAGCAATATTGGTTAGTCATAAAAATAAGTAAGTAATTCTTTCGTACAGTATCTGATCTGAGCGACACTTCAACACTTATATGGGAAACTACACTCTTACTTTATATTTACCTGCTGTGTACTTGTTTACGAGTATGTTTCGTATTTTCCTGACATTTTATTGACAATTAATGCCAACTATAATAATTTTAATAATGTTATTAACATTGATTAATGCAGCGAAAATGTCCTCTTGTGTTTACATCTGAGAAATGGGATAAAGTTGCACTTGGTCCGATTCAGGGTCAAAGTTATTCGAATTTAGAATTTAACTTCGTACTGGAGCTGTGAGGAGAAGAAGTTTTATTTATATTCTAGCTGTGGTTTGAAAAATTATAATTCGGTACCTATTATTTCAAATACAAAGTAAATTAATTCAATTACATTAGCTAATTAATAAAATGAGAATGACATTGACAATTATTGACATGAACTGTCAAAAAGTCAAATCGATGTTGCCATAAGAAACACGAAAAATCGAATAACTTCTTATCGATTTGTAATTGAATAATTTTATTACTAGAATAACACGTCATTCTTTTCACCATCTTTTACACAACGCAATGGTTTTTATTGGTTTTCAATAATAAATAAAGTGGTTCAAGATGAAGATTTATACAAGTAGTTTGTCATGATATTGCGTTTTCATCCGGACAAACTTGCGGACGCCTGCAATTTTGTGTCAATGTATTATGTAAACATAATATATTATCTACAATATGTATACTATTTATACATACATAGAAATATATAGAATTTGATCGGATGAAAGGAAAAAGTTACCGGAAGAAAGGGATTGAATATTAACTATTAAGACCACTTTGACCACTTATTTATGTCAGCTTAGTATAGCTGTAGCTGATGCCGCGCGGTTTCACCTGCGTGGTTCCCGTACCCTTAAGAATGTGGAGATAATATATAATGGTCTTCCCTTCTTAAAGGGCCTTCCCCGATAAATGGGCTATCTAACACTGACAGAATTTTTCAAATCGGACCAGTAGTTCCTGAGATTAGCGCGTTCAATCAAAGACAAACAAACAAACTCTTCAGCTTTATAATATTGGTATAGATAATATTTAAATGGTGCAGTTGGTAATGTTATGCTCGATTATTATTATTTATTATCCATTTAAAAATCGATTAAACTAAAAAAAGTTGAGTTTTTAGTGGTTGGTTATTGCGAAAAATATAATAGGTATTTTGATATCAAGAAACGTTTTATAATGTTGACTATGCAATGGTTTTTAAAAAGTGAAGCAGATATTATAATCGAAAACATTATAGTCTATTACAATCTGTATTGTTTTTCCAGGTGATTTAGTTGTATTCAACAAAATCACTTAGATAAAGATCGATTATTATTATTCGGTTAAATATCGATTAAAGCAAATAACTCACTTAGTTGGCAACACTATTCATGTTCGTGTCTTCAAAAAATCTCATAAAACAACTATAATATTGTCAATTATCGTTGTGAAACTTATTTTTTGGGGAAAGTTATAGCAAACCGCTATGGATAAAGTAATGTATTCATTATTAAACAAAAATTATCAAGTATTTTTTAGTTCTATGTAAAGTGGGGGGCGGGGACGAAAGGTCTGGGCCGGGAATGGACAATCCCCTTTTTAGGGGTATTTTCAGGGATTTTTTGACTCTTTAATATTTTTAAATTGATGATAATTTTAATATTTCTTTCTTGACCGAGCGACTTATAACAATATACAATACGTTATTCTACTACCACTCTGAGGCAACTGGCGGCAATTTTCATCGAATAAAAAAAAATGTTAAATTTATTCATATATTTAGTCACTGTACGATTTCAAAAATCTGAATTTTCAGATAAAGACGTAATATTTTGTCTGTATTAAATATAGACTTTTGAAACATATTACAGCAGGTTATTATTTCTAAATTATTATGAATTTATATTTTTAGGGGGAAAACTCGATAATTAAGGTGATTTTAGGGGTTTTTGACACAAACTTTAGGGATAAATATTTTGGAGAGTTGGTAACACTGGCGTCCGCCATTGCATTGTATTGATTAGGCTGCTTCCTTTCTTTTCTTTTCATGAACGTGAAGTGAAGAAGCCGGTCAAAATCTTCTTGTTTTTGTCGTAAAGTTAAATAATGATAAATTATAATTTATATCTAATCTACAAGATCTATCCTTTGTTATTGAAGTTATTATTTTTGCAATAGTTCGGCGCTTGTTATTGTTAGTTGAAAATCTCGAGACATGGCGGGGGCCAGCATGCTGGTTGGTGATTGAGGTAAATTTTCACCATTGATTCACTATGTACGTAAACTAGGTATTTTTTTATTGCAGGTACTACATCCAAGATTCAGTTCCCACTTCCCGGACTCCAGGTAAGAATAAGAAAATAACTTATATTGGGGACATTTAAATTTCAATATGGCTGACTATGATGGCGTCATGTAATTTTTGTTATTAAAAAATGTTACGTTTGTATAATTCTCTATAGATTATCGTAGATTGTAAAGAACATAGTGTTTCTGCATGTTTTAATAGATTCTGAAAACTTATTGGCAATACGCTCGCAGTCGATGCGTTAATATTTTTTTAGTCAATGATATTTTTGTCATGTTATGTCCTCGGTCCACCTAGTAGGGGATCCACCAATACTGCGCGTTCCGGTGCAGAGTCCAGAACCTTGGGACACCTTGCCACTTAAGCTTATGACTCACTGAGTTATGCCAGTGACTTTGGTTTGTCTGCGGATCTCCTCATTTTTATTCAATCACGCAGAGAAACTGTTTACTTGAAAAATGGTAAAAAAATTTCAACTTTGGTTCTTAACTTTCACTAACTCACAATTAAGTGATTATATGAGCCCCGATGCACAATAGTTTGTCTAGTTAGTACTACTAATAAGTAATGTATAGTTTGTTGAAACTATTATCAGAATATGAAATGATAATGACCAGAACCAACAGCATATTCCCAATGGTATAACACCACCAACTTTACAAATCCAAGTTGATAATTACTAAAAGTTTATCAAAAGAAAGAAAAGCTTAGTATCTCTTATCTAGGTGTTCCAGGACCTTGTGATCAGATACTAGACCTAGTCTAAACAGTCGATCAATGAGGCAAGAGTGGTTGATTTAGTGTTATCACGTGACTTTAATCCAAAAAAAAAGAATTATTTCATTTTAGATTTTATCGTATTAATTTATTATGAAACATGGCTAAAACTCACATGATAAAACGTCGGAGTATACCAGACTATTTTCAAACACATACAGGGCCCTTAATCATGCCAACTAATTAATTAATTATGTTATATACAGATCAGAACAGAACAGCCATCAAAGGCAGCAATGTCCAAGCACCAAGTTTGTGCGGCTGAAGATGAAGAGGCTTAAAGGCTGACTGAGCCAGCAGCTTTCACCAGCCAGGACTTCAAGAAACGAATTGACAGTCCCGAGTAACTGATGGAATCATCTATTGAGTGAGTATGATAATGACCTTTTTTATTCAATAGCACATCAGCCCTTGACTGCAATCTTACCTGAAGGTAGGTGACTATGTATGTCTCATAAATTGTAGTATGTCTGGCTACCATATCATCCATGTAGCTATAAGTCACCAAGTCGCAAAGTTGCCATTTTGAGTTATCAACATCATAAAATCACCATTTTTTCTCTAAATATCATCATTTTTGTAATGTAATTCATATTTCATAAAATATATCAGTCAGTTCAATATAACCTAAATACCAGTGACTTTTTACTTGAAAAAGTATGAACAATCTCTAACTTTGGTGGGTAACTTTAACTAACTCACAATTAAGTGATTATACAAGCCCCAATGCGAAATAGTTCGTCTAGTATGGAAAGTAGTGCAAAGAGTAAAATGTATCAAGTAAAATTGGTAAGATTATAAATTTTATTTTAACATAACTGAAAGTATTTCATTATTTTACATGATATAGGAAAAATTAAAAATATTCTAAAAAACTCAACACTAAATTCTATTGCTAGTATAAAACAAACTAGTATAGTATCTTTAAATGAAGGATATGTACATAAAGATATTTAATAGCAAAAATAAGTTATTTAAATTTTCAAAAACTTGAAATGGTCATATCTCAAAACAGTGATTCTCGAGTTAAAGACGCTCTACAGGGATTGGGTAAGGCTCTTATTCCAATGTGTTACTTTAATAAATTATAATAATAATTAAATAGCCTTTTATTTTGAACAGCTTTTGGTTACATGAGTGTTGTGTTTGATTTAATTGATTATATTATGACCCGCTGTTCAAAGTGTCTTCTGACATAGGCCTCCTCCAGCTGCTTCCATTGCACCCTGTCAGCCGCAACTCTGGTCCAGCGTGGTTAGGGTTAGGCGGATGTCGTCCTCCCACCTTCTTATTGGACGTCCACGTTGTCTGGTACTGTCTCTTGGGTACCAGAGTGTCACCTGCTTGCTCCATTTATCGGTTGTGCAGCGCAACATGTGTCCCGTCCAACACCATTTCAAGCGGTCGATTCTAATGAGAACATCAGCGAGTTTTGTCCTATGTTTTATCTCACTTGAGGTGATCCTGTCCGTTAGTCTTATACCCAAAATACTTCGTTCCATTGCCCTCTGACACTTAGCTAACTTTTCTCTATGTTTTTGTGTCAGGGACCAAGTTTCGCTTCCGTATGTTATACAAGGGAGTATAGACGTATTGAAGGTTTTCCTCTTAATGGACATATTTATCCTTTAGTGACCAGTATTTTCTCCACCCACTAGCAATTCTCTTGTTTACTTCTTTTGACATTTGGTCTATAGGAGCAATTATCTGACCCAAATACACATACTCTTGTACATACTCGAGCTTATTTCCATCCAGAACTATATCAGTGTTACTTTAATTTAACATTATTTTTATATATTTTTTTAATAAAAAGAAAAATTATAATCTTGTAATAAAATTACTAATATTTTTGTTTCATTACACCGGTCAACACGATTTTTGGGTCTAGTGGTTAGTAATTATACAATTTTGATATCTCTTATGATAAAAAATTAAGGAAAAAATATTGTTTTTGATAAAAGTTTTGGCTTTTGTAGAATTTAAAGCTATTTTTCGAGTTTTCAAGTAAAGGCTGGGTTTTATACATATACCTCTGTTTTGATTTTATTTTTATTTACAATTACCTTAGTTGTAATAAACATTGAAGACTATACAATTTTATAATAAATTATTTGCAAATATATATATAAAAACGAAAAATCAAGTTTAAAAACGAATATTTTTATCCATTTTATTATACATATTTGTACAACCACACGCCCAGCGGTATCAAAGGTTTAATTACCGTTTACATGGAAAAAAAAATATAACCCAATATTATACAAATAACGTGGCTTTCCATTGGTAAAGGAGTATTCAAAATTGGTTCAGTCTAACCAAAGGAAAACCCTCACAAGCTTTTGTTTTTTATAATATTAGCATAGATGGAGTGTTATTCCATCGCTTCGTCTCTGTATTTCCCCTTATAATATAGTTCAAATTCAATCAGACTTTAGTAAAAATCTTCACCCTGCGTAAAATTTATTGATCAAGGTTGATCTAGGTGAGAATGCAGCATAAAAAGAGTATGGGATATTTTGCTGGCCATAATGTTAAAACTTTTAGCATAGATTATGCCCAATTTTACACAATTGTCATAGTTACCCACCAAACCTTCTGTTTTAAAACTCTCCCAGGCTAGTTTCTAATGATCATTGAGAAATTCTGTGAGAATCATCACAGCTCACCTATGTTTTGTTTGTGATCCGATAAAAGTACCAGCTTGTACTTGAGCTTCTTAAATTTCGGAAATTAACTCTCGAAATATTTAAAAGATTCAAAATCTGGATTCAGATTATCAGAAATTGCTTTATGAGATCCAATTTAATATAAATAATTATTAATACTGGCCATTTCTATTCTGTAAACTTTAACTTTTCCAAACTAAACTCTCTGTAGCTATTATTTTCACTATATCGTAACTCTCCATATGCATTAAGAATGTCCTATGGCAAGCGTTGATGCCATTATCCTAATACACAAGGATTGTACTAACAGCTTTAATTATTTAATAGTCAAGTAAACACTTACTGTGCAACACATTATGCAATTTGCTATTTGGTTGAACAAAAATAATTATTAAAATCCTTAAAACTTTTTAATCAAACTAAATCTGACAAAAGCAAACTTTAAAAGCTCAAACTGCTAAATTTATGTGTTTTTTGATGTCTATAATCAGTATCAATGTGTTAGAACAGAAATTAAAAAAAAAAAACATTTTTTCTTGACTGATGTTATAATTAACTTGTGCTCAACGGTAATCCAAACTTTGATAATGATGGTAATGATACCCAGGCCTGTTTGTTCTACAATGCTTTTAGTTTTCAACCAAATTAATTTTATTTACAGGTCAAATATGCTGCAGAACTATTCAGCTGTAATGTATACAGCTGTCTATCAAAGAAGATGAAGTCATATGAACAATTAAGCATAAATCATAATTATTGTTTTTAATTTGTTAACATTGATAATAGATAATTCATTGCTGAAATAATGGTGTTGGCTTTAAGAGCACTGGTTTAAGTAACGCTCCATCATTAGAATCAGGTTGAGTTTTTAAATAAAGCAGTGGAAAAGACCACAATCAATGAAATTTGATGCTACAGAAATAATAGTGCAATTTCGTCAATGTAACTTTTGTCATAATATAAAAATTGTAAACCTTAAATCGGATTTAAGAAACATGAACAACAAGTATGAATTTCTTGAGTTCAGTGGTGCTAACATGCGACAAGTGAAAAAATAGACAAAATATCGTCCAACGGATAAATTATCTCGTTGGTCGCAAGTTAGCGCCACTGAAAGTTGAGAAAGAAAGAAATTAAAGGGATTGAAATTGATTGGAAAATATGCTTTACTAACGAAGTAAAGTAGTATGCAGTATGAAAAACAAGTATTAACTTTGTGTTTTGTTGACACAAAGTTAATACTTTTTTTTCATACTGCATGTTTCAATTTTTTTTTTACTTTTCTTATAATTTAATAAATGAAATGTTGAGTGACAAACTGATTGTTTATTTGATTGAAATACAATATTTTGGTATATTTGTAGTTCATATTGTCATGAAAAGGAGCATAATATTTTAATAGTTCTTAAATACCTCATTGGATATTAATAAAGTAAGTCTGTCGTTTAAGAGTTACCCTGGTGTAAACATTCATGGTTTATTTGATAGAAAACAATGTAAAGTATTTCGTACTCAAAATGACCCACTTGTAGTTGTTTAGTGTGCTGGCGTGATGGTTTAGTATAGTTCAGTCTCTTGCAAAAGAAAAACAAAATAAAGCATAATATTTTACCAGTGAAAAATATTTTGGTTCCAAAATAAGTCTTATAGAGGCTGTGATAGTTTATACTAGAGTAATGGTTTATTTGAATGAAGTTCTGGTGTAGTTCAGTGTCTTGCAAAATAAAATGAAATGAAGCATTATATTTTACTAATGTAAAATATTTTGTTTCTGAGATGGGTCACTCTTGTCTTATGAGGCTTGATCGTTTATACTACAGTAATGGTTTATTTGAATGAAGTTCTGGTGTAGTTCAGTGTCTTGCAAAATAAAATGAAATGAAGCATTATATTTTACTAATGTAAAATATTTTGTTTCTGAGATGGGTCACTCTTGTCTTATGAGGCTTGATCGTTTATACTACAGTAATGGTTTATTTGAATGAAGTTCTGGTGTAGTTCAGTGTCTTGCAAAATAAAATGAAATGAAGCATTATATTTTACTAATGTAAAATATTTTGTTTCTGAGATGGGTCACTCTTGTCTTATGAGGCTTGATCGTTTATACTACAGTAATGGTTTATTTGAATGAAGTTCTGGTGTAGTTCAGTGTCTTGCAAAATAAAATGAAATGAAGCATTATATTTTACTAATGTAAAATATTTTGTTTCTGAGATGGGTCACTCTTGTCTTATGAGGCTTGATCGTTTATACTACAGTAATGGTTTATTTGAATGAAGTTCTGGTGTAGTTCAGTGTCTTGCAAAATAAAATGAAATGAAGCATTATATTTTACTAATGTAAAATATTTTGTTTCTGAGATGGGTCACTCTTGTCTTATGAGGCTTGATCGTTTATACTACAGTAATGGTTTATTTGAATGAAGTTCTGGTGTAGTTCAGTGTCTTGCAAAATAAAATGAAATTAACCATTATATTTTACTAATGTAAAATATTTTGTTTCTGAGATGGGTCACTCTTGTCTTATGAGGCTTGATCGTTTATACTACAGTAATGGTTTATTTGAATGAAGTTCTGGTGTAGTTCAGTGTCTTGCAAAATAAAATGAAATGAAGCATTATATTTTACTAATGTAAAATATTTTGTTTCTGAGATGGGTCACTCTTGTCTTATGAGGCTTGATCGTTTATACTACAGTAATGGTTTATTTGAATAAAGTTCTGGTGTAGTTCAGTGTCTTGCAAAATAAAATGAAATGAAGCATTATATTTTACTAATGTAAAATATTTTGTTTCTGAGATGAGTCACTCTTGTCTTATAAGGCTTGATCGTTTATACTACAGTAATGGTTTACTTGAATGAAATTCTGGTGTAGTTCAGTGTCTTGCAAAATAAAATGAAATGAAGCATTATATTTTACCAAGGTAAAATATTTTGTTTCTGAAATGGGTCAAACCATTAAGTTTATACTTAATGGTTTGGCAAGTGGATTGATGACATGTCCATTTGGTGAACGAACCCTCATTGCAGTTCCGTTAGGACTAGTCTAGTATAAACTATTACAGCCACTATATTAGAGTGATGGTTTATTTGAATGAAATTCTGGTGTAGTTCAGTGTCTTGCAAAATAAAAACAAAATGAAGCATTATATTTTACCAATGTAAAATATTTTGTTTCTGAGATGGGTCACTCTTGTCTTATGAGGCTTGATCGTTTATACTACAGTAATGGTTTATTTGAATGAAGTTCTGGTGTAGTTCAGTGTCTTGCAAAATAAAATGAAATGAAGCATTATATTTTACCAAGGTAAAATATTTTGTTTCTGAAATGGGTCAAACCATTAAGTTTATACGTTAAGACTATATGGGGTAATATTATGATTTACAAAAATTTGCTAGTTATATGATTGATATAGATTCGTTGAATCTGGCAATAATTTAATCTCTCACGAGGAAAAAACAAAACTTGCGAAGTTCAACATTCCCACTTTGTAGATCCTTTAGAACTATTTTAATATAGAATTATTTTAATATGTAATCTGGTAGCATTTTTGTTTTCATCGGCCAAGATTCAGGATTAGCTGACTGGTACGAAATCGAAAGTTTGTTTGTGTCGGCTGATTTGGAATTTGATACTTCACTTTATTTAAAGCTTTCGTCATTTCCGTGTTTTGAAATTCGAAGATTTGTCTCTGTCATTTTTACATCTCCGGCAAAAAAGATAACAAAAAATGGCGATTAGGATTATCATCATTCTTATTAAAATTTTTGAAAAGACATTCTTGAAATGGTGTCATGTTTTAGTTTTTATTTTTAGTTCGGGATACAGTTGGTTGCGATGTCTGTTCTGATGTCGACGGCAGGTTCTGTTATACCGATGTTTGCATATTGACGCTGACTGCGATGAATGCGGTTGATATAGCTCATTCGTGACCTGCCACGGCTCTTGTGCTTTCGACCTTTCCTTGCAGCAGTTGTCTCGTTGTGTAAATTGCTGTTTATTCCCCAGTTCTTGGAGGATTGAGATGTTGGTTTGAAACTGTATCCAGGATATGGCAGGCAAATGCAAATTCAAAATTAATATATTTCAATTAAGCTCTACAAGCACTTTTGACACGTTGAGTTATGACATTATTTAATGGTGGTAGGTACAGTTGAAAACTTTAAATTAAAGTTACTAGGAATTCTTCTACACCACATTTCTAGAGCGTTTTGTCTTCTTTTTTCACTTTCTCCCAGAGCCCAAGTCTCATCACTATAAAGAAATCTCGTTCAAAAAATGCAAACTGGGGCAACTGAATTGTTTATGTAGACATTCTTGTCTTTCCAAGTTTTATGAAACTTAAAGTCGTAAACTTAAGATTAAGGCTACGAGTGCTAGGATTCCAAATTGGCTGAATCTGAGAAGAAACCCACATCGAAATCTGCCAGGTTAATCACAAACAATCTCATTAAAAATGTTAAAACTTGGAACGGAATACAGTTTTTTACAAATGTTACTCAATGTACTGTGTGTTACGTCAATACTTCCTTCTATTAGGTGTTACATATATTATTGTAATTTGAATGGCAATTTATTATATTAAATCCTGTGTGCGAAGACCTTCGAGCCTCGATTGTTCTCGATTGTATCCTTGATACGCTCGGTGTTGAAGCGTCGCAAGTCGCATGTCTGCGATTTAGAGATCTGTCTTTTAATCTAATGGTATTTTAACGCGTCTGTTGAGGACTGCAATCTCATTTCTTGTCTTTCTTTTAGAGCTTGAGTGTATGGTCTGAGAACTTGTTAGTTCTTTTTGTACAGTGGGTTTTGAAAAACTTAAACCCGACCGTTTGGACATTTTCCACAAGCCTGTTGTTTAGATCATCCACATCAACGCAATCAGCTATGCAATCGATGCGGTTCTGTAACTCCAGTTGAAAGCTCTCGGTGATTTGGATTTGGGCACGAGAAGGTCGGAGCTTAGAGTTCACCAGTTTGTACCGTTTCAGCTGTAAGTTGATATTCAAAGTTCCTCTTACCATTCGATGATCACTACCGGTTTTGACTCTGTTGATCACAGATACATTTTTGAATATATGCCGTTTGGTATACAAGATGAAATCTATCTCGTTTTTTGTGGAACCATCAGGACTCTTCCAGGTCCATTTCCTCTGTGGCGGCTTCCTGAAGAAGGAGTTCATCATAAAGAGACCCTCCTTCTCCATGAAGTCAGCCAATATTTGGCCCCTCTGGTTCCGATGCCCATAACCAAATTGCGCCACTCTCAGCTCTGAACCGCTCCTCACACCCAGTTTTGCATTGAAATCCCACATCACAATATTGTAGTAGGAGTGCGTGACATGTATGGCTTTTGATATATCTTCATACAATATCTCTACCTCCTCGTCGGTTTGTTTCGAGGTCGGCGCGTAAACCTGTATAATCTTCATCGAATACCGATTGGTAATTCGGAGAGCGAGGTACGCTACCCTACTCGACACACTCTCGACTCGTACAACATTGTTCACGAGGGATTTGCGGACGATAAACGTTAGTTCGGTCCGTAAAGTGCGTGCGTTAAATGTTGCCAGGTCTAGTCGTCAGGGCTGGCAGCGGAATCTCCCCCGGAGATTCTTGACACCCCTGGCCCCACCGTTACCACAACCGCTGCCAGAGCCGGGAATAGCGGGGCCACCGGGGACTAGGGGTTGTTTGTGTTTGGCTTTGTCCATATAGGTTAATGCCCAAAGAATGACCACGCTGGGCATGCGGGTTGGTCATTCGCAGAGCTGGATTTTTCCGCACCGCTGGATTTTCATAAATGGTACAAGCCGGTGTCGTTGCTGCCCGACACCGGCCTGTGCCATTTATAAAAATCCAGCCATTTATTTACTTTTATACTGTGGTCCTTCGGAATGTTCGTCTCCCATGGCATAGTAAGCTCTACAAGTACTATTCGGTTTGGATAAAAGGAAAATGTCTGGTCTAGATCTCGAAATAGCGACATCCACTGGGATTTTATAATGTTTCTCATACGTATCCATTAATAATGTCCAATCAGGTGCAGAACCTATGATTGAGTAAGGTTTACTAGATGATTTTGTTATTGAACCTGTTTTGACGAAGTTAATTTGTCTTTTATTTATAGTCGATGCTTTTTGAGATCTAGCTAGCTACTTATAGCTTCACGTATAATTTGAAGTACCCTATCACGTGAGTAAAGACCCCTATCCAGGAGCACCATGCATCCAACCAACAAGTGCCTTGCTGTCCCTATTGCCTCACCACAAGTATAGCAAGATTTTTCAGTGACTTTCCCCCATCGTACTAAGTTGCTCTGATCTGAGAGAGACATTTGAAAGGCATTAACATAGTATTTTAATAAGGCAGGAGACCAGTCATATAGCAATGTGCGCCACTTTAGTGCAACCGGGATGCAGTACTCAACTAAGGATAACCACTCATTTTGAATTTCTAAATTCATTGCGTGCTTTTTGTAGCTGTCATTTTCATCTTGTTGTAAAAAGGATTATACTATGTCTCGGTCTCCTTTTTTCTTAAGATAATTAAATTCTTAAATTTTTGCTTAAAGAACGAATTCATCATGAAGAGGTTGTTCGTCTGGCCTACCAACCCACATTTGGCCTCTGATATTTCTACTTCCATATCCATGTTGTCCTATAACTGACTAGGAACCGTTCTGAGTGCTCAATTTCGCGTTGAAATCACCCATAATAATGTTGAAATGGGATTTGGGTGTTGTTCAAGGCTCTGCTGATATCCTCGTACATTATTTCGACGTCAGTATCTAAGTGCTTAGATGTTGGTACATGTACTTGGATAACCTTAAGAGTCTCTTGGTTATTTTTATTACGAGATACGTGACCCGTGAAGAGGACTGATATTTCTAGATGTTATCAACGAGAGCTCTATTGACAAGGAATCCGACGCCGCTCTGTGGTGGCCTGTCATCTTGCCTATGGTAGATAAGGTGTCTTGATTCTAGTGTCTTGGTGTCCTCCCCTTCTCTACAGACTTCACATAACCCCAGAATATTCCATTTTATGTTCTCCAGTTTAGCCTCCAACTCTGTCATGCTTTCGTCGAGTCTTAAGGTCTGTCCGTTATACGTTGCCAAGGTCGGTTGTTTTTGGTAGCCTGTCGTCACCCAGAGATTCTTACCATCCCCTGTTTCACTATACCTTTGACTGTTACCATAGTCAGAAGTAGAGCCGCCGGGAACTGGGGACTTCTTTTCGGTTTGCCACTAATTAGGTTATATGTCCTAATCACCACACTGGCTGGGCATGTGGGTTGGCAATCGCAGAGCCAGACTGGGTGTCGCTGCTGCCTGACACCGGTCTGTGCCTATTATTTTGGAATGGTAAACTGATAATTGTTTCCGCCATTGTTCGGATGCCAGAGCCTCGTTTGTTAATCAGCAGAAGATACCACGGGCAGATGAGGTTGTCTGTTAGAGTGCTAAGGTGGAGGTGCACTCCCTTATCCTCCTGCGGAGATCCCTAGTTGATTGGCTTTTATATGATTTGGCGTTATTGGATTGATACATTGAAGTGCTAAAATGCCTTTACGGCGCTGCGTTTATGTCGTTCAAAAGTACAAGGCGCGTCTACAAGACTGATCCGATTACATCGAGCCGAAACTGTTTCCGGATGCTTTGGAAGATGTCTTTAAAACGCTAGAATTATGGCATCAACATAAATGGCGAGCAAACTTCACACCTTCGCTTTGCCGATGATAAGGTTCATCATCACAAGTTCGCTGCAGGAACTTCAAAACCTGCTGGATAGCCTTCATGTTACCTCCCAACGTGTTAGTCTCCGGATGAATCTGGGTAAGACCAAGGTCATGTTAAATGATTTAATCGTTCTGGGACCTATTACTGTTGATGGATACCATCAAAGCTGTTTCTGAATATGCTTACCATAAAACTTTAAAATGAGGTATTAGGTAAGCATATTCAGAAACGTATTACAAAATTTTGTTGAATGCGGGTTATAGGTTTCATCGTATGTATTCATTTTATTAGAAGTGTTATGTTCCTGTGTGGTGTGGTGTATCCTGTGTTAATTGATGACGGGATGTATTGATCGCTGCTGTGTGAATCAGAAAAATGTGATGAAAATCGAGACCAGTTTGTTTATGTCGGTTCATTTGCAATTTGATACTTCACTTTATTTACACTTCACCAAGACTCGTCCTAAAAATGCAAACTGTGAGCGGGTAATTGAATTTTTTATGGAGTCATCGTTGTCTTTCCTCGTTTTATGACAATTAAAGTCGTAAACTTAATATTAAAGCTACGATTCCAAATTAGCTGAGTCTGAGAAGAATCCCATAACAAACTTTATCAGGTCAATCAAATCTCATCAAAAATGTTAAAACTTGGAACGAAATACATTTTTTTATAAAATTCACTTAATTATTAAATGGCAATTTATTATAATTTTACTGATACTTTCTAGCGGAAGCTCTTTTACGTCTGCATTTTTTTAATTTTTAAAGTTTCTGACAACAATACCCTTGACCCAAACCCAAACCAACTCAATGGGATTGAGCTCACAGTAGTATGGTGGTATGCGAAGTATAGTTACACAATTTTGTGCGGCTAGATTGTCTATGATATAAGTATTATATTTAAATTTTTCTTTATTAACAATTTGTAACAAATTCACTTTTGAGCATAGTCTCGTCAAATGTCAATTTTTTTGACAATAGCCAGGCCTGAACATCGGCTTTTCTCTATGAGGTTGTTGGAATTTTTTCCATTTTTCTTTAGTGATAAGGAGCAATTATCTATGACAATTACCGAATCTTTTTTAATTTAGGTAAAATAATTTGGAACCATTTCTCAAACACACCGTTCATATCACTATGATAGTCTTATTACTTTTTTTACTTTCTAATAAGAGCAATCACCGACCAATGTGGCAAATAATTATTAATCGTCTGCCTTTATCAGGAGCCATCGGTAGACGCCATATTTTTGACGCCATAAAACAATTTCTGTCGTCAAAAACGTCAATCATGTTTCTGAATGTTATCTAAGGTCCAGTATTTATTGGTCTTTTTATATTTAAATTTTGTTTATATTATTATCTTGAAGCTCTGTATGGCATTTGCGGGAGTAGCTATGCTGTAAGCCGGAGACAAAATTTGAGCAATTTGATAAGCTGTTATCACTCGACCAGGATGGTAACGCATCCATTTTTCACACTCTTGTGCATAAAAAATCTCGAGACTGTTATGGATGCAGCGATGGAGCTGCTGAGTTTTGTGTCTGCTGTGAGGTGAGATTGTCAAGGCGTGAATGTGGTTTTCCCGGATGAAATGGACCGCTCCTAAGGTGCAGCGGGACGTGTGGTTATCTAGTATTACTAATACTGGACTGTCTTTGCTAGGCTTTGCGTGGTCTTTCAAATGAGATAACCAGTCAACAAACAAAGAGCTGTTCATGTAACTTGTGATAGAGGAAGGTAGGGCTCCATCTAAAAGCTCGGCCTTCATCCGTTTGCGTAGAAAAATGAAGGCAGGTGTCACATTGATGTTACGTTCAGCATTGGAAATGTTGTTGATGCATTTCATTCATTTTGTAGCTTAACTTGGGACATTCCGGTCTCGTCTATGTTATAAATTGCATGAGGAGGGAACTTGTAAGTGTCTAACAACTTCGTCAGATTTTCAAAATAGCGATCACAATGAGGCTTATTAAAACCTATTGCATATTAATCTTCTTTAATAGTGGAAGTGCTGGATTTAGAGACCAATAACTTATTGGTCTCTAAATCCAGCAATAAGTTACTATATGAGCTTTATTTAATTAATTACTTTAGAACAATCATATTACAGACATAGAGTCACAGACATAAGACCGAGTACAGAATAATACAGAACATGAACCATAGATAGTGGTTGCCATGGAGGTTAGTGGTAGTAGGTCGTATTTTCAAAAAAGCCGAAGCCGCTCTGTACCTGCCATTTTTTTTCTTGTTGAAACGATGTTCTAATCCAATCCTTTCAGCAAAATCATAAGCAATTTCTCGTAATTTTTGAGTGGTCAATACATAGAACTTTGTATGTTCAGGCATACACTGGGGCCAATAAATTTTTCAATTTAGGCTATTAGAATGTTTAATATGCTTGTACAATGACAAATTTGAGACTAATTAGCACGCATACAAAGAATGTTCCTTGTAATGCCTGCTATATTAATTTAGCAAGCATATGATAGACAACTTTGGTGTTAATTCTTCTGACGGCTGACGGCCGCAACAATCATACTCGTACTTTTTGATATCACAGTTGCACAGCCATATTTCCATTTCAGAGGAGAAAGATTGCCCGATCATTAATATCCAGCGTATTCTTAAAAAAACGTTTTGCAAACTCGTTAGTCTTAACAGGGGGATTGCAATGAAATGCGTGATTTTTATGATGTGGTTTCCTTGTTCTCCCCTTCACAATATACCAATATTTTGGGTTTGGATATACTCATGGAAATATACTCCCATTGCATTTTGATACTACCCAATGCCCAATAATTCTCAAATAATATTTTCCGTTCACCTTCAGAAACATTTCTCTCCACATGGTTCTTTCATGGTTCTTTTGAGTTCAAGCAAGAAAATCAGACAAAAAAGAAAGGTGGACACCAGGTCGACCAGTATTACGCAGATTTATTAATCACATTTCTCCGCCAACTAGCTTCATTTTGCTTACGTTTTCTTCGTATTTTAGCTTTCGGACTTGGCGTATTCGTGAAAAAGGAATTTCAAGAAATGATGGAGATAGGGATATGCAGGCCTTCACCTAGTACGACTCGATCACGCAGAGAAACTCCAAGCATAGCTCGCTCTTTCGCCCGCTGAGTGATTTTAAGCCTTCTAAAAAGGCTCATACTTAGCAACCAAGTTTCGGATCCGTAGGTTATCACTGGCAACAAACACTATTCAAAGACTTTCGTCCTCAGGCATTGAGGAATGTCGGACGAGAAAATGTCGTGAAGTTTCCCGAACGCTGCCCAGCCGAGCTGGATTCGGCGATTCACCTCTTTCTCGAAATTTGACCTAACCTTACTGGACTGTGTGTCCTAGGTAAAACTCTGTTGAGGTCGTTGAGTGATTTACTCACCATTGATGTTGATGCCAAATCCGTTCCAGTCCAAAAGTTTAAAGACGTCTTCCAATGCGGCGGTAAATAGCTTCGGACAGATCACATCTCCCTGCCGCACTCCTCGGCCAATTAAATTGGTCTCGTAGTCTGATCCTGTATACGGACTGACATAGTGGCGTTTTCATACAAACACTTCAACACTTGGATGTACCTGTAGTCGATCCGGCATCTCTGCAAAGATCTCGGGCTTAGAAGTTAAGATATTGCCCTGATCGGTCTTCAAACGGGTCAACTGTCTTTGTCCAATAGACAGATCTCTCGCGAACACTTTTGAGCCTCGATTATTCTCGATTGTATCCGTGATACGCTCGGTATTGAAGCGTCGCGCGTCGCATGTCTGCGATTTAGAAATCTGTCTATTAATCTGACGGTACTTTGACGGGTCTGTTGAAGACTGCAATTTCATTTCTTGTCTCTCCTCCATGAGCTTGAGTGTATGGTCCGAGAATTTGTTGGTTAATGGAAGTTTTGAAAAACTTAATCCGACCGTATGGGCAGTTTCCACAAGCTTGTTGTGTAGATCGTCCACATCAACGCAATCTAAGCGGTTTTGCAATTCCAGTTGAAAGCTCTCGGGGTTTTGGATTTGGGCACGAGTAGGACGAAACTTAGATTTCACCAGTTTGTACCGTTCTAGCTGTAAGTTGTTAAACTAGGTTCATTGTTCGGGTGGCACTGTCACTTTTTTGATTACTATTTTTTGTTATTGCGTATTAACGCACTCTAAGCTAAGCTGGCACTTATTCCTGGCACCGTAGCGACAAACCGCTCGTAACTCCTTGTTTGGAGCTGTGATGCGATGTTTGCAGTAACGCCAGTTGATAATGCATTGGTTAGCGTTACAATGCGCTGACGGTAGCCTCTACTTCTTTTGAGAGTTAATGATTGTCTTGATGATATTGTTGGAACTCGCTTCGTAAATTGCGCTATTGTGCGCTATAATGAAAGCGTGCTGCTTTGTTCAATGTTTTCGCAGGTATAAAGTGTAGCTGTAGGGTGTAATTGAAGGGACGCGTAGCTAATCTCCGGCTTCTAGATTTGAATTTCTAGAATGTCAAGTGTGGGTATCTCATATGTTGAATTTCACGGTTCGTTTTACTGTGCGACTAGATCTTGTTTTAAGTGGTAACGGCTGGCTCGGCGTAATGCAGATATTGGGCTCTGCTTTTCTGTTCCCTGGGCTTGAGAACTCTATATCGTCTACAATTAATACATAAGTGACACTGTGACTTTTTTGTTGTTACAATCTAAAGTGTATATGAGATGGCACCAACGATCATCTTGTCTATGATCGTCGTTTCTAACAAATATGTGGGAACAATTTATTAGGTGTTTGTCACCGACGCGTATTTATAATATTATGTACAGTACATGAATTTAAATAAATGGCGAAACGGAACGTGTGTGGTGAAAAACGTCACTCACTGACAGTAAAATCAAAACGTCACTCGTTGACAACTAATTTGAAAACTAACGACTCTTCCTCCAACCGAGCAACGGTCACCACACACGTCTCCAAAGAAATAAGCCGATTTTACCAAAAGCTGTGTTTTTATTGAGCCTGGCCTTTACAGTGTTGATGAATAAATATTTTGCTGTCCCGCGTTCATAAGTCTGTATGTGTGAGGTTAGAAACGGTTGAGAGGGTATCAATTAATAGTTTTATGAACTCATGAACGCTAATATTTGTTTTAGTTCTTGAGCTAAATATATCGCTTAATAACCTAACACTACATCAATATAAAAATTATGAAGGACAATCCTAGGTCTGATTTTATTGCTGTACGCAACCCTAAAATAATTATTAGCAAATTATATGGGAATAAAACATTTTCGCCACATGATTGAAGACAGAGAGCTAACGGTACTAACAGACCACAAACCATTAACTTTTGCTTTCAAAAATATGCGTAGTACGTGTATGTAGCGTTGTGTGACCGCGAATATTGCGCGATCGTCGATTGGTCCTCCGTATAAAATATAATCGGCCGTGAGTTTGCTTCGCCTTTGTGTGGCCAAAACAGAGATGACAGCGCCCGTATCAATGAAAAAATGTGTTCCGTTTACGACACCGGCTAAGTTGTTAGATATGCAAGTCGGTGTCGGAATTAGTTTTCTGACTGTTTATTACGGTTATGAATGTCACCATGTTCCGTGCGTTCGCTCCGTAATTTAAATGGTAAAAGCACTTATAACCTAATTCATCTGGCTGAGCAGTTTGATTTATAAAAAGTTGCCTATTTCTAAAACCTACACTATTATCACGGCTTTTTGAGCGAGCCCTCGATGGACCCGGGAAACCCGGGTTGTTTATTTGAGTATTTAACGCTGCGATTTGTTCTTTAAGCACGTTAATTCATAATTTTCAATGGCTTGTATCAGAATCAGATCTTGAGATTGGCGATAACTCTGGTGCTCTGGTATTCTCTAAAATTTCGTCGGCTGCTGCCGCTATGCTATCTAATTTAACCTCCCCTGTATCGCATGCTGTGAGAACCGCTCTTATTGACTGTGGGAGAAGACCGGTCCATAGTAGTTTAAGAGTTTGCTCGGGAATACGGTTTTTTCCGAGATTACGCATGCGTCTTAATAATTGCGATGGTTTTTGATGGCCTAACTCAATCTCGTTCAGTTGTTGATTGAGTTGACGTGTTTCTGACTCCTCACAAGTAGAAATAAGCCTATTTTGCAAAGTTTTAAAATTAGTTCGTGTCAGGCATATTGTATAACAAGTCACTTATGTCACTTAATTTGTTTTAACCCAACCTAGCTATTAATAATTGACTTTTATGGAGATCCAAAGGTAAGTACCTTTTAAGGCTCCACGATGGCGTTGAATTGGTGGAACGATATCCGTGGTCGCTCCCGCCAGAAGTCTGGTATTCTCGATTTCTTGGTGATAGCTGTCATGTGTGGCTGTGTAGACTGTTCCGGAAGCGCTTGTGCTTTATTTCGTTTATTAAAAGATGAAGTTACGTTTCATATGTAAGTATTTATTTATATCAAATTTATAATAAAAATGTCGTATAATTAAATTTATAATGTATTTCGGCCATGATCCCGACTGCCATATCTTGTTACAAATGTCTTGGAAGATATGGACACCCATATCATCCAAAGTCTTTATAGTTTCGATTGGGATAGCATCACCCCCTGTAGCTTTTCCGTATTTTTTACCTCTTAACCATGCTGAAGAGACCCGAGTTTTCTTGTTTTTCTGTAATGAGTTTTTATTTCCTTGGGCATGCATGGCTTTGATATTTACTGAGTTCACGGAAAACGAAGATTTTGCAGGCTGTATTTGTCTGTCAGGGGTTATCTCTTTAATTAATCGTGCAGAAGTCCAAGGCTGAGGTAAAATCTTAGAAACTATACCTTTACCACCAAACAAACAAACAAAAAGAGAAAGTTGCAGAACCGTCCACTATTTCGGATTGTAATTTTACAAGGCAGCCAAGTTTGAAACGCAAATCTGCACACTTTGGCGTTCCTCCGTCCAGTATTTCGGATTGTAATTTTACAAGGCAGCCAAGTTTGAAACGCAAATCTGCACACTTTGGCGTTCCTTCGTCTAGTGTTTCGGATTGTAACTTTACAAGGCAGCCAAGTTTGAAATGCAAATCTGCACACGATGGCGTTCCTCCGTCCAGTATTTCGGATTGTAATTTTACAAGGCAGCCAAGTTTGAAACGCAAATCTGCACACGATGGCGTTCCTCCGTCCAGTGTTTCGGATTGCGACTTTACAAGGTAGCCAAGTTTGAAACGCAAATCTGTAGAAGTATACAAATGAAAACTTTAAAATGAAGTTAACTACCTCTTTTTCCTGTTTCGTGGTAAACATTGATCTACTTGTATAACCTACGGGAGAATTTTTACCAGCTTTCGTTTTTTTGTACGATGTATCGATTACGACAATGTAATGTCGTGTGGCAGATTTTCAAGTTCTCTGGTTACCGTTTTTACTTTTTTCAATCTTGTATAACTACATTGGCAGCTTAGCGTTTTTCGTAAATAGAATAAAGCGAAAAAAAATTCTGCCAACGAAGTGGTTAAATCTCATGAAGGTAAATACATTGTGTTTTATTTATCTAACCTATTTAGAATTATTGTTTGCGTTCTCAATAGAATCCGAATCTTTTTCCTGTTCCGTGGTAAACATTGATCTACTTGTATAACCTACGGGAGGATCTTTACCAGGTGTCGTTTTTTTGTACGATGTATCGATTACGACGATGTAATGTCATGTGGCAGATTTTCAAGTTCTCTGGTTACCGTTTTTACTTTTTTCCATCTTGTATGACCACATTGGCAGCTTGGCATTTTTTGTAAAAAGACCAAAGCGACAAAAAATTCTACCGATAAAGTGGTTAAATGTCATGAAGGTAAATACATGGTGTTTTATTTATCTGACCTATTTAAAATTATTGTTTGCGTTCCCAATAGAAGGAAAACTTTAAAATGAAGTTAACTACCTCTTTTTCCTGTTCCGTGGTAAACATTGATCTACTTGTATAACCTACGGGAGGATCTTTACCAGCTTTCGTTTTTTTTGTACGATGTATCGATTACGACGATGTAATGTCATGTGGCAGATTTTCAAGTTCTCTGGTTACCGTTTTTACTTTTTTCCATCTTGTATGACCACATTGGCAGCTTGGCGTTTTTTGTAAAAAGACCAAAGCGACAAAAAATTCTACCGATAAAGTGGTTAAATGTCATGAAGGTAAATACATGGTGTTTTATTTATCTGACCTATTTAGAATTATTGTTTGCGTTCCCAATAGAAGGAAAGCCTACCTTCATTATAACTGAATGACATATATGAATAAATGAGAACTTATTCATAAATGTGCTCCGCTCCTGATACTTATACTATATTCCAATGCAATCATAACCGATTTACATTTTTTTTTGAATTGCAGAAACTATACCTTTACCACCAAACAAACAAACAAAAAGAGAAAGTTGCAGAACCGTCCAGTATTTCGGATTGTAATTTTACAAGGCAGCCAAGTTTGAAACGCAAATCTGCACATTTTAGCGTTCCTCCTTAAAGTATTTCGGATTGTAATTTTACAAGGCAGCCAAGTTTGAAACGCAAATCTGCACACGATGGCATTCCTCCGTCCAGTGTTTCGGATTGCAACTTTACAAGGCAGCCGAGTTTGAAACGCAAATATGTACACTTTGCCGTTCCTCCGTCCAGTGTTTCGGATTGTAACTTTACAAGGCAGCTAAGTTTGAAATGCAAATCTGCACACGATGACGTTCCTCCGTCCATTGTTTCGGATTGCGACTTTACAAGGCAGCCAAGTTTGAAACGCAAATCTGCACACATTTTCGTTGACATTCAGGTGAATAAGGTCAATATTAACTAATCTATACTAATATTATAAAGCTGAAGAGAGAATACCACCAAACAAAGAAAAAGAGGAAGTTGCAGAACCGACCAGTGTTTTGAAAAGTTATTGTTGTGCTATCTTGAGGGTGCCTTTGGTAAAGGCTTTACAATTTGAGGATTAAACACAGCTGAAGCATTTGTCTTTCCTGATGTTAATTGAAGTGCATGGGCACTATTAATAGTCACAGAGGCAGCCTGAGATACATCACCTTGATCTGTGGCAGATTGTTGAGATGGTTCACCAATCTGACCCGATGTTGAAGTCTTTTATTTTCAAATTTATTTGAGGTAATATTTGAATGCTACGATTCCGGGAATTTCATAAATTGACATTGTTTTTCCCGAATTATTTCGTAGCCAGTTGTCTTGAGCATGAGCACAGTACGATTTAAATAGCCCATTGATGCCCACATCCAGTGGCTGTAGCCTGTGTGTGCAGTGAGATGGGAACGACATCATTTTTATTGAGTTTGCTTTAGCTTTCTCAACTTCGTTGGTGTCTATGTGTGACGAGGGATTGTCTGTTATTTAATAGTAACACTGGTTCTATCTGGAGTGGGTTTCGTGAACTTGATCAAGTGATCCATATATGTGAGGAATTCAGTGGCAGTCATCCATCCTGATTTATTCCCAGCTTCAATTGACTCAGAGGGCCCATCTCTTAAAACAAGTCTTTAAATTTTAAACGGAGAAAGACAAACAGGTGGAACCGTATTTCCTGCGACACTTGCTACTAACTAAAGTCCCACGCTCTGCGAAAACTATAGCACCAACCTTTGTTTTGTGCCTTTTTAAGCTACTATCTTCTCCGGCTTTAAAACAGTTGTGACTCCAGTCTCGTCCAGGTTCCATATTCTGGAAGGAGATATCTTATATTAGTAAAGAATATCGCCGAGTTTTGTTAAAAAAATCATCTATTTCCTTTTTAACACGCTTATATTAGCTTCACTTGGTAGAATCTCAATTTGGCACACGCTCTGAGTTCTAATGACAATACATGACTAGAAAAGAAACGTTATACAAATCCAATATGGCGGCCTCCTCAAGATGGCGAACAGGCTATTTGAAATTAAAGAAAGAAAGAAAGAAATATCTTTATTTTTAGGCAGTGACACACATTACAATAATAAATTTTAAATAGTTAACTTATAGCTAAGAAGAAGAACGCCCTGCAATATGTGGCATAACCTAGAAAAAGGCCCTAACTCAGCATTGCACCCCCATGGTATGGGTATCAAATGAAAAGGTTCTCTGCTAGAAATACGAGAAATATCCATTTTTAATTATTAGTGCGTGCTAAAAGCGTGTTTTTTAAACTTTTTTATTGTTATAATTCCAGTGAACTAGTCCGCCTCAGCTTCTCGATTCTTATGCCACGTAGGAGGAATGTTTCCCAAAGAATATTTAACTGCACATTCATACGCAAGTCTTCGTTACTCTCCTGGCAGCAAACCGAAGTATACTAATGAAAACTTTAAAATGAAGTTAACTACCTCTTTTTCCTGTTCCGTGGTAAACATTGATCTACTTGTATAACCTACGGGAGGATTTTTACCAGCTTTCGTTTTTTTTGTACGATGTATCGATTACGACAATGTAATGTCGTGTGGCAGATTTTCAAGTTTTCTGGTTACCGTTTTTACTTTTTTCAATCTTGTATGACTTCATTGGCAGCTAAGCGTTTTTCGTAAATAGAATAAAGCGAAAAAAAATTCTGCCAACGAAGTGGTTAAATCTCATGAAGGTAAATACATTGTGTTTTATTTATCTAACCTATTTAGAATTATTGTTTGCGTTCTCAATAGAATCCGAATCTTTTTCCTGTTCCGTGGTAAACATTGATCTACTTGTATAACCTACGGGAGGATCTTTACCAGGTGTCGTTTTTTTGTACGATGTATCGATTACGACGATGTAATGTCATGTGGCAGATTTTCAAGTTCTCTGGTTACCGTTTTTACTTTTTTCCATCTTGTATGACCACATTGGCAGCTTGGCGTTTTTTGTAAAAAGACCAAAGCGACAAAAAATTCTATCGATAAAGTGGTTAAATGTCATGAAGGTAAATACATGGTGTTTTATTTATCTGACCTATTTAAAATTATTGTTTGCGTTCCCAATAGAAGGAAAACTTTAAAATGAAGTTAACTACCTCTTTTTCCTGTTCCGTGGTAAACATTGATCTACTTGTATAACCTACGGGAGGATCTTTACCAGCTTTCGTTTTTTTTGTACGATGTATCGATTACGACGATGTAATGTCATGTGGCAGATTTTCAAGTTCTCTGGTTACCGTTTTTACTTTTTTCCATCTTGTATGACCACATTGGCAGCTTGGCGTTTTTTGTAAAAAGACCAAAGCGACAAAAAATTCTACCGATAAAGTGGTTAAATGTCATGAAGGTAAATACATGGTGTTTTATTTATCTGACCTATTTAGAATTATTGTTTGCGTTCCCAATAGAAGGAAAGCCTACCTTCATTATAACTGAATGACATATATGAATAAATGAGAACTTATTCATAAATGTGCTCCGCTCCTGATACTTATACTATATTCCAATGCAATCATAACCGATTTACATTTTTTTTTGAATTGCAGAAACTATACCTTTACCACCAAACAAACAAACAAAAAGAGAAAGTTGCAGAACCGTCCAGTATTTCGGATTGTAATTTTACAAGGCAGCCAAGTTTGAAACGCAAATCTGCACACTTTAGCGTTCCTCCTTAAATTATTTCGGATTGTAATTTTACAAGGCAGCCAAGTTTGAAACGCAAATCTGCACACGATGGCATTCCTCCGTCCAGTGTTTCGGATTGCAACTTTACAAGGCAGCCGAGTTTGAAACGCAAATATGTACACTTTGCCGTTCCTCCGTCCAGTGTTTCGGATTGTAACTTTACAAGGCAGCTAAGTTTGAAATGCAAATCTGCACACGATGACGTTCCTCCGTCCATTGTTTCGGATTGCGACTTTACAAGGCAGCCAAGTTTGAAACGCAAATCTGCACACATTTTCGTTGACATTCAGGTGAATAGGTCAATATTAACTAATCTATACTAATATTATAAAGCTGAAGAGAGAATACCACCAAACAAAGAAAAAGAGGAAGTTGCAGAACCGACCAGTGTTTTGAAAAGTTATTGTTGTGCTATCTTGAGGGTGCCTTTGGTAAAGGCTTTACAATTTGAGGATTAAACACAGCTGAAGCATTTGTCTTTCCTGATGTTAATTGAAGTGCATGGGCACTATTAATAGTCACAGAGGCAGCCTGAGATACATCACCTTGATCTGTGGCAGATTGTTGAGATGGTTCACCAATCTGACCCGATGTTGAAGTCTTTTATTTTCAAATTTATTTGAGGTAATATTTGAATGCTACGATTCCGGGAATTTCATAAATTGACATTGTTTTTCCCGAATTATTTCGTAGCCAGTTGTCTTGAGCATGAGCACAGTACGATTATATAGCCCATTGATGCCCACATCCAGTGGCTGTAGCCTGTGTGTGCAGTGAGATGGGAACGACATCATTTTTATTGAGTTTGCTTTAGCTTTCTCAACTTCGTTGGTGTCTATGTGTGACGAGGGATTGTCTGTTATTTAATAGTAACACTGGTTCTATCTGGAGTGGGTTTCGTGAACTTGATCAAGTGATCCATATATGTGAGGAATTCAGTGGCAGTCATCCATCCTGATTTATTCCCAGCTTCAATTGACTCAGAGGGCCCATCTCTTAAAACCAAGTCTTTAAATTTTAAACGGAGAAAGACAAACAGGTGGAACCGTATTTCCTGCGACACTTGCTACTAACTAAAGTCCCACGCTCTGCGAAAACTATAGCACCAACCTTTGTTTTGTGCCTTTTTAAGCTACTATCTTCTCCGGCTTTAAAACAGTTGTGACTCCAGTCTCGTCCAGGTTCCATATTCTGGAATAAGATATCTTATATTAGTAAAGAATATCGCCGAGTTTTGTTAAAAAAAATCATCTATTTCCTTTTTAACACGCTTATATTAGCTTCACTTGGTAGAATCTCAATTTGGCACACGCTCTGAGTTCTAATGACAATACATGACTAGAAAAGAAACGTTATACAAATCCAATATGGCGGCCTCCTCAAGATGGCGAACAGGCTATTTGAAATTAAAGAAAGAAAGAAAGAAATATCTTTATTTTTAGGCAGTGACACACATTACAATAATAAATTTTAAATAGTTAACTTATAGCTAAGAAGAAGAACGCCCTGCAATATGTGGCATAACCTAGAAAAAGGCCCTAACTCAGCATTGCACCCCCATGGTATGGGTATCAAATGAAAAGGTTCTCTGCTAGAAATACGAGAAATATCCATTTTTAATTATTAGTGCGTGCTAAAAGCGTGTTTTTTAAACTTTTTTATTGTTATAATTCCAGTGAACTAGTCCGCCTCAGCTTCTCGATTCTTATGCCACGTAGGAGGAATGTTTCCCAAAGAATATTTAACTGCACATTCATACGCAAGTCTTCGTTACTCTCCTGGCAGCAAACCGAAGTATACTAATGAAAACTTTAAAATGAAGTTAACTACCTCTTTTTCCTGTTCCGTGGTAAACATTGATCTACTTGTATAACCTACGGGAGGATTTTTACCAGCTTTCGTTTTTTTTGTACGATGTATCGATTACGACAATGTAATGTCGTGTGGCAGATTTTCAAGTTTTCTGGTTACCGTTTTTACTTTTTTCAATCTTGTATGACTTCATTGGCAGCTAAGCGTTTTTCGTAAATAGAATAAAGCGAAAAAAAATTCTGCCAACGAAGTGGTTAAATCTCATGAAGGTAAATACATTGTGTTTTATTTATCTAACCTATTTAGAATTATTGTTTGCGTTCTCAATAGAATCCGAATCTTTTTCCTGTTCCGTGGTAAACATTGATCTACTTGTATAACCTACGGGAGGATCTTTACCAGGTGTCGTTTTTTTGTACGATGTATCGATTACGACGATGTAATGTCATGTGGCAGATTTTCAAGTTCTCTGGTTACCGTTTTTACTTTTTTCCATCTTGTATGACCACATTGGCAGCTTGGCGTTTTTTGTAAAAAGACCAAAGCGACAAAAAATTCTACCGATAAAGTGGTTAAATGTCATGAAGGTAAATACATGGTGTTTTATTTATCTGACCTATTTAAAATTATTGTTTGCGTTCCCAATAGAAGGAAAACTTTAAAATGAAGTTAACTACCTCTTTTTCCTGTTCCGTGGTAAACATTGATCTACTTGTATAACCTACGGGAGGATCTTTACCAGCTTTCGTTTTTTTTGTACGATGTATCGATTACGACGATGTAATGTCATGTGGCAGATTTTCAAGTTCTCTGGTTACCGTTTTTACTTTTTTCCATCTTGTATGACCACATTGGCAGCTTGGCGTTTTTTGTAAAAAGACCAAAGCGACAAAAAATTCTACCGATAAAGTGGTTAAATGTCATGAAGGTAAATACATGGTGTTTTATTTATCTGACCTATTTAAAATTATTGTTTGCGTTCCCAATAGAAGGAAAACTTTAAAATGAAGTTAACTACCTCTTTTTCCTGTTCCGTGGTAAACATTGATCTACTTGTATAACCTACGGGAGGATCTTTACCAGCTTTCGTTTTTTTTGTACGATGTATCGATTACGACGATGTAATGTCATGTGGCAGATTTTCAAGTTCTCTGGTTACCGTTTTTACTTTTTTCCATCTTGTATGACCACATTGGCAGCTTGGCGTTTTTTGTAAAAATACCAAAGCGACAAAAAATTCTACCGATAAAGTGGTTAAATGTCATGAAGGTAAATACATGGTGTTTTATTTATCTGACCTATTTAAAATTATTGTTTGCGTTCCCAATAGAAGGAAAACTTTAAAATGAAGTTAACTACCTCTTTTTCCTGTTCCGTGGTAAACATTGATCTACTTGTATAACCTACGGGAGGATCTTTACCAGCTTTCGTTTTTTTTTGTACGATGTATCGATTACGACGATGTAATGTCATGTGGCAGATTTTCAAGTTCTCTGGTTACCGTTTTTACTTTTTTCCATCTTGTATGACCACATTGGCAGCTTGGCGTTTTTTGTAAAAAGACCAAAGCGACAAAAAATTCTACCGATAAAGTGGTTAAATGTCATGAAGGTAAATACATGGTGTTTTATTTATCTGACCTATTTAGAATTATTGTTTGCGTTCCCAATAGAAGGAAAGCCTACCTTCATTATAACTGAATGACATATATGAATAAATGAGAACTTATTCATAAATGTGCTCCGCTCCTGATACTTATACTATATTCCAATGCAATCATAACCGATTTACATTTTTTTTTGAATTGCAGAAACTATACCTTTACCACCAAACAAACAAACAAAAAGAGAAAGTTGCAGAACCGTCCAGTATTTCGGATTGTAATTTTACAAGGCAGCCAAGTTTGAAACGCAAATCTGCACACTTTAGCGTTCCTCCTTAAATTATTTCGGATTGTAATTTTACAAGGCAGCCAAGTTTGAAACGCAAATCTGCACACGATGGCATTCCTCCGTCCAGTGTTTCGGATTGCAACTTTACAAGGCAGCCGAGTTTGAAACGCAAATATGTACACTTTGCCGTTCCTCCGTCCAGTGTTTCGGATTGTAACTTTACAAGGCAGCTAAGTTTGAAATGCAAATCTGCACACGATGACGTTCCTCCGTCCATTTTTTCGGATTGCGACTTTACAAGGCAGCAAAGTATGAAACGCAAATCTGCACACATTTTCGTTGACATTCAGGTGAATAAGGTCAATATTAACTAATCTATACTAATATTATAAAGCTGAAGAGAGAATACCACCAAACAAAGAAAAAGAGGAAGTTGCAGAACCGACCAGTGTTTTGAAAAGTTATTGTTGTGCTATCTTGAGGGTGCCTTTGGTAAAGGCTTTACAATTTGAGGATTAAACACAGCTGAAGCATTTGTCTTTCCTGATGTTAATTGAAGTGCATGGGCACTATTAATAGTCACAGAGGCAGCCTGAGATACATCACCTTGATCTGTGGCAGATTGTTGAGATGGTTCACCAATCTGACCCGATGTTGAAGTCTTTTATTTTCAAATTTATTTGAGGTAATATTTGAATGCTACGATTCCGGGAATTTCATAAATTGACATTGTTTTTCCCGAATTATTTCGTAGCCAGTTGTCTTGAGCATGAGCACAGTACGATTTAAATAGCCCATTGATGCCCACATCCAGTGGCTGTAGCCTGTGTGTGCAGTGAGATGGGAACGACATCATTTTTATTGAGTTTGCTTTAGCTTTCTCAACTTCGTTGGTGTCTATGTGTGACGAGGGATTGTCTGTTATTTAATAGTAACACTGGATCTATCTGGAGTGGGTTTCGTGAACTTGATCAAGTGATCCATATATGTGAGGAATTCAGTGGCAGTCATCCATCCTGATTTATTCCCAGCTTCAATTGACTCAGAGGGCCCATCTCTTAAAACCAAGTCTTTAAATTTTAAACGGAGAAAGACAAACAGGTGGAACCGTATTTCCTGCGACACTTGCTACTAACTAAAGTCCCACGCTCTGCGGAAACTATAGCACCAACCTTTGTTTTGTGCCTTTTTAAGCTACTATCTTCTCCGGCTTTAAAACAGTTGTGACTCCAGTCTCGTCCAGGTTCCATATTCTGGAAGGAGATATCTTATATTAGTAAAGAATATCGCCGAGTTTTGTTAAAAAAAAAATCATCTATTTCCTTTTTAACACGCTTATATTAGCTTCACTTGGTAGAATCTCAATTTGGCACACGCTCTGAATTCTAATGACAATACATGACTAGAAAAGAAACGTTATACAAATCCAATATGGCGGCCTCCTCAAGATGGCGAACAGGCTATTTGAAATGAAAGAAAGAAAGAAATATCTTTATTTTAGGCAGTGCCACACATTACAATAATAAATTTTAAATATATAGTTTATAGCTAAAGCAAAAAAAGAAGAACGCCCTGCAATATGTGGCATAACCTAGAAAAAGGCCCTAACTCAGCATTGCACCCCCATGGTATGGGTATCAAATGAAAAGGTTCTCTGCTAGAAAGACGAGAAATATCCATTTTTAATTATTAGTGCGTGCTAAAAGCGCGTTTTTTAAACATTTTTATTGTTATAATTCCAGTGAACTAGTCCGCCTCAGCTTCTCGATTCTTATGCCACGTAGGAGGAATGTTTCCCAAAGAATATTTAACTGCACATTCATACGCAAGTCTTCGTTACTCTCCTGGCAGCAAACCGAAGTATACTAATGAAAACTTTAAAATGAAGTTAACTACCTCTTTTTCCTGTTCCGTGGTAAACATTGATCTACTTGTATAACCTACGGGAGGATTTTTACCAGCTTTCGTTTTTTTTGTACGATGTATCGATTACGACAATGTAATGTCGTGTGGCAGATTTTCAAGTTCTCTGGTTACCGTTTTTACTTTTTTCCATCTTGTAAGACCACATTGGCAGCTTGGCGTTTTTCGTAAAAAGACCAAAGCGACAAAAATTTCTGCCGATAAAGTGGTTAAATGTCATGAAGGTAATTACATGGTGTTTTATTTATCTGACCTATTTAGAATTATTGTTTGCGTTCCCAATAGAAGGAAAGCCTACCTTCATTATAACTGAATGACATATATGAATAAATGAGAACTTATTCATAAATATGCTCCGCTCCTGATACTTATACTATTTTCCAATGCAATCATAACTGATTTACATTTTTTTTTGAATTGCAGAAACTATACCTTTACCACCAAACAAACAAACAAAAACAGAAAGTTGCAGAACCGTCCACTATTTCGGATTGTAATTTTACAAGGCAGCCAAGTTTGAAACGTAAATCTGCACACTCTGGCGTTCCTCCGCCCAGTATTTCGGATTGTAATTTTACAAGGCAGCCAAGTTTGAAACGCAAATCTGCACACTTTGGCGTTCCTCCGTCTAGTGTTTCGGATTGTAACTTTACAAGGCAGCCAAGTTTGAAACGCAAATCTGCACACGATGGCGTTCCTCCGTCCAGTATTTCGGATTGTAATTTTACAAGGCAGCCAAGTTTGAAACGCAAATCTGCACACGATGGCGTTCCTCCGTCCAGTGTTTCGGATTGCGACTTTACAAGTTAGCCAAGTTTGAAACGCAAATCTGTAGAAGTATAAAAATGAAAACTTTTAAATGAAGTTAACTACCTCTTTTTCCTGTTTCGTGGTAAACATTGATCTACTTGTATAACCTACGGTAGGATCTTTACCTGCTCTCATATTTCTTACAAATCGATGTAATGTCATGTGGCAAATTTTCAGTTCTGGCTACCGTTTTTACTTTTTTATATCTTGTATGACCACATTGGCAGCTTGGCGTAATAACATTTCGGATGTTTATCCTCTCAGTATTCCGTTCTACCATCCTAATAATATGAAAAGTATACCGTACAAATGTATAGAAAATTTACGTAACCCGGGAACAACCAGCCCCTGCCTCCCCTGCCGTTCAGTTATGGTTTTTATCAAATCATTTACATTTGATTTTGAAAATTCATTCAATTTGAAAATTGTCTAATTTGTTGAAAATGTACGTGTTCGAACAACTTTTTCCCAATAAATTTAATCTTTTCAAAAAAACCTGCCCATCCATTGTTCGAATAACAACGTAAGCTATTTTACAGATTTTGATTACATCGCTAGATGGATACATGAGCCTCTTTATTTTTGGCTACAATAAATGTATTAAGAGAGCACCAACACAAACATCTCTAGTATTTTTTTTTATCAATACACGTGTAATGTTTTCCGAAATTATATGCTATTATTTGGAAACTAAACTCAGTCAAACTTTTTAAAAATTCGCCAATTTCTTGTTCGTCTGAATCATCATAAATCCATTCTTCATTTGACACTGAATCGGTAGATATTTTATTTATTCGCCCTGCCGCAGAAGAGCAGCAAGGATTGATAAATTTTAATATACGAGTATGTATGTCTCATGTAAAAGAAAAATACTTTTTACTGTTCATCTCATCTAAATTTTTATAAGCATATTATTAGATTAAAATAGAAAAACTAAAACGACAGCGAGAGAACAGAATCAATCTCTTTAATCAAAAAAGTCATCAATTAGCACAGACTGCCTTAAAATACTACCAAAATACTATACTTGTATTACTTGTATTGTTGCCATATTCCAAAAATAAATGTCCCAATGCAGTACAATTTTCCAAACCAATATCTTTGAATATATCTCAACAAGGACCGAAAGCTTTTTATATGCCGCTACGAATCGTCGAGCTGTTGGGTTATTATTTGTTCCACCATGTGCTTCAATATTCCAAAATAAAAGCTCTAGATCTTGACTAAGCTTTTAAAATGATAAATAGTTAAATATTTTTCTTGAATCAAATTGACATAAATATTTTAATGATCCTGCACATCCCAAAAGTCCCAAAAATCCAGGTTTTTCGAGGACTTTTTATTAAAAGAACACCATCTGTCGTTTTAAGACTTGAAATATACGATGCATTGCTTTCATTCTTCTTTTTCTTTAAAACCCATAATGAAAAATATTTCGTGAATTGAATATGTCAAACATAATATTAATTAATAAAAGAAAATGTTCTGTAGCTTGACAGTCTTTAAATCTTTACGGCAAAATTGCATGGTCTCTTACTTTTAACATTAACGCTAAAAAGCTGTGTGGCTAATTTCAGTTTGATCCTCTGATTATAAAAATCGATATGGCGGTTTCTGAGGTCATTAGACTAATGAAACTTTTCGTTTTCTTGTATTTTATTAAGCCCTACTACTTATTTATTTCTAATATTGCCACTGCAATTTATTTCCATCTTTGTCAATAAATATTTTGGCTGCTTGAAATGTATTTCTCAAAAGTTTTGCCATTATGGCAAGAATCGAGTTTGTTGACTAAAGTTGCTTTTGTTATAGGATGTTCTAATTGTACATTTCCATTTTAAAAAGAACACTGTTGTGGACAAGAACAGTAAAGTGGTGAAGAACAATAAATGTTGTGTCATGACATATTCGCTGCGTATCCATCAAATGTTAAGGCCACAATTTTAATGCCGGAATCGTAGACAAGTTTAAGACAAAGCTCAACGACCACACCATGGAAAAGCCCACGGGTACCTTAAATTTGCTGTTTATCGTGCGTATTATGCGTATCCTCTACCAAGATCAAGATGCGCAGCGAATATATTTAACGTACACAATTCTTAATTTGTAAGAAAGACAGTTAGATTTTTGATATTGCTATATCAATTTCATTCACATTGTTTAATGCATAGATCTTGGTATATAACAGCGGATACGCGACATGAAATTATTTTAGAGGTTTCTGGTTGTCATGTTTTATCGATAATAATGAAAAACCCCTTACATTAGTAAGGGGTGAGTTAGCTTGGGCTGGGGCTTCTCGAAGGACCAGACGTCTAATGAAGTTGGAGCAGGGATTGGGTTATAGGGACCAGATTTGGGGTGAAATGATAAGTGCTTGGAAGGTACCTTGATGCGCTCATGATGAGATGAGATAGCGGGCGGCGGGTCTCGCTGTGCTGGCTGAAGACTTCGATGTGCAGGAAGCTGGCCACCGCGTGTGGCGCCTGGTGCAGTGGAAACCGGTGATAGCGTCAAATGTTTCACAACACTGAATTTACTTTTGCGCGGATTTGAGTTTTGTGCGACTCGAGTGAATAACACTGAATTTAACTGAAGGTTTTAGGTGAATTTAATAAGAATTGCACCGAGAGGTGTGCCGACACGCCGCGTTCCGACCAGAGAGACGATAGAAGATTGTGAGAAAAAAATGGCCGACGTTATTCCAGGAAATCCGTCTATGGTCTGCAGTGTTGCCATTTTCGAGTCGTCACGCATTTAGTGGGAACATACTCGATGTAAGGTTATAAAAATATTAAGTAAATTTGTGAAATTTAAATGCAATGTACTTACTATTGTATTTTAGAATATTGTATAATATAAAAATCTATACTTACATTGTAATATCTTATTGCGAAAATGTATTTTTATTGCTACCTTAAAACCAAATTTTGATAAAATAAAATGGGCTGTGGCTGTGTCATGGACACGGCGGAATTGTTGTACGTGAATACGTAATTGGTTAAATTCGTGATGAACGGAATCTCTTTTTATAGGTCCTTTATAGATTTTAGCATTTGGAAATGTAAGTGAATTCACATTTAGTGTATCAAAAAGGTTATCCATAGTTAATACAAATGGTATAATATTTCTACATTCGTTTTGTAGAACACATCGTGATGTAGGATGTTCTAAAGCAGTTCGCAGTGCTACGGCTGAACATTTGTGCTGCTAATTTCACTCTCATCTTTTGTATTTTATCTGGATGAACATGTTCTTCACTTTACTTTTGGAAAAATCTTAATTCTTCAATCTATTTGCTACATAATAGTTGATGAAAATAGTCCCATTTAACAATTTTTGTTTTATCTTCATCTTCAAAATCAGTATAGATTAAATTTATTGTCAACAAATTGTTTCGCATACCTTTAAGGAGGTGAGGTGGGTCGAAAAAAAGACTTTTTTTTTGTTTGCCAATTTTAAAATAATCATTTTCAAATTGCAAATTTTTCTTAATACACATTTCTTTAGTATCTTTGATCAGTTCATTAATGGCACTGACATTCACAGTGCTTTGATCGCACACTGTACATAAATTAACAGGCCAGTTTTTGTTATTTTCTGTATAACATCTTTTAATATATTTTTAGTTTGCTTAAAATGTTTCTTTATACCTTTGACTATGAAGACTAGGGCATGGTTTGCAATGATTTTCTTCCCATTACTGACAAATCTCCTCAATTTATCTTTCGAGGATTTTCGATAAGGACGCTAGTCCATTAATTAGCAACAACAAAAATATTTTATTACAAAATAAGTTATTGGTGGTAAAGAAACTGAACATACGAGTAGTTATTGAAGTTTCAGGCTAATGAACTAAGAATTCAGAAGAATTCTTAGTTAATCATCCTGATTTTCGTGATATTCATTGTTTGCTGAAGTTGTTGGCCATGCAAAAATCTCTGTATAGAAAGGGGAATGTCCACCAGCCCATACAACGTCGGCCCAAGAAACCCAGTTACGCCCCCCCATAAAAGTATATGGAGATGATAATATGATGTATAAATAAGGATTTGGTTAAATAATTTTTTTAATAAAAGTTTGCTAGATATAGAAAAAAATATTTTATTTTATCACTCTCACTGCTCAAAAAGTACACCGGAGATAAAGTAACATTAAAGCTGTAGTTAAATAGATTTATTGTTTTATGTAACCAACAAGCTTAACAAATAAATCAATAAATGAAACAACCAACCAACCAGGCAGTCGCGTGCATATGATTGTCGATTAGGGTATGCACTAGTAATAAAATTAAGCAAAGTGGAAAAATCTGTATTTACTAATGAAGACAACTCTTAGGATATGCAGTACTTTAATGCATGTATGAAGTGCACGCCACTGCTTGGAGGCCATTGGATCAGCTTCTACTAGAAGAAATTATTGTAATGATGTTAACAATTGTAAATTATAATATTGTATGACTTTTCTAAAAAAGAGTGAAGAAAAATTTTTTTTTAACAAATTTCAAAAATTCATATTTTTGAAAAAACAAAAAACACAGTTCCAAAAATTTCAGGATCTTTTAAGATTGGTACAAGGTAGTACACAAAAAAATTTGAGCCAAAAATTTATTGTCGACGGTCAATTTTGACAATTTTCAAAAATTCAAAATTTCACAAATTGGAGATTTTTCAAAATTTTTTTTTGGAATTTTTTTTTTTAATAGCCCCAATTATCCCCTTTGAAGTTTACCATAAGCGATTTTTTTAATTGCAATAGTTTTCGAGATTTTTAAAACATAAATTTAAAAAATATGGAAAATAGTGAAATTTTGGATTTTGCATAACTTTTGAAAAAAAAAAGGACAAATATACTATGTGATGTATATGATGGTTTGTTCAAGCAATATTCTATACACTAAATATTGCTTGAACAAACCATCAACAATGCAAGAAAACCTGTGTGTTGTTCTACATCTGACTAGATGTTATGTCTTCTACGCCAGTAATTACACAGTAAATGTACTTTTTAATACAGCAATATTGGTTAGTCATAAAAATAAGTAAGTAATTCTTTCGTACAGTATCTGATCTGAGCGACACTTCAACACTTATATGGGAAACTACACTCTTACTTTATATTTACCTGCTGTGTACTTGTTTACGAGTAATGTATTCGTATTTTCGTGACATTTTATTGACAATTAATGCCAACTATAATAATTTTAATATTGTTATTAACATTGATTAATGCAGTGTAAATGTCCTCTTGTGTTTACTTTTGAGAGATGGGACAAAGTTGCCTTTGGTCCGATTCAGGGTCAAAGTTATTCGAATTTAGAAGTTATCTTCGTACTGGATACTTCGTATCATTATCCATTTAAAAATAGATTAAACTAAAAAAATCAGTTGAGTTTTTAGTGGTTGGTTATTGCGAAAAATATAATAGTACTTTGATATCAAGAAACGTTTTATAATGTCGACTATGCAATGGTTTTTAAAGAGTGAGGCAGATATTATAATCAAAAACATTATAGTCTATTACAATCTGTATTGTTTTTCCAGGTCATTTAGTTGTATTCAACAAAATCACTTAGGTAAAGATCGATTATTATTATTCGGTTAAATATCGATTAAAGCAAATAACTCACTTAGTTGGCAACACTGTTCATGTTCGTGTCTTCAAAAAATCTCATAAAACAACTATAATATTGTCAATTATCGTTGTGAAACTTATTTTTTGGGGAAAGTTATAGCAAACCGCTATGGATAAAGTAATTTATTCATTATTAAACAAAAATTATCAAGTATTTTTTAGTTTTATGTAAAGTGGGGGGCGGGGACGAAAGGTCTGGGCCGGGAATGGACATCCCCCTTTTGGTATTCTGCTGGAATATATTTTTCTAGTAGAAAAGGGCATAAGTGTAGGACTCGTGCCATTTTCAAACAAACTTCAATTTCTGTTTGGCTTAGTTGACTTGTGATGTATGAAGATGCGCCCTTTTCACAGGGAAACAACACTTCATTAAATAAAATGGCGCCAAAAAGTTTAATAAAAAATAAGTGTGACTCGTGCCTTTTTCGAAATGACGGGTTCAATTTATTTGAGGAGTGATAGACATTTCGTCAAATATTAATGAACATAATTTATATGACACATTAAAATCACCTAATTTTTGTTTGAGGTCTTCAAATTTTAATTTATTATTAGTACCAGACTCTGGTTTTATTTCACCCAGCAATCTTTTCATCGACCTCGCTGAAGGTAATGTAAATAGTTTGGACATTTTGGGCTTCTTTAAATAAAGAAAGTGATAATATTTTTCATTGACAGTCAAAGTCAATGTCAACATTCATTTATTTCAAATAGGCTTAGTTTACAAGCTCTTTCGAAACGTCAGGTAATAATATTAAACTTAAGATAATGGTGATAATAATTATTCGAAAACTACAAATTAAAGTTACGAGGGTTCCAAACGCGCCTTGGTCCGAGAAGAGCCCACAACAAACTCTGCCAACTCATTCATTTCCAAGCAATTTTGTCATTTACGTAATCATTGACACTATAAAACAACTTTTCTATAAGCTTACGTTTAATAAAAACTTTGAACTTATTGAGAGACATGCCAGTGGTTTCAATTATAAAAACGTGAAACGTCTGCCTTTTTTATAATTGGATGTTTTATCTGCATTGACGTAAATGTTTGAGCATCTACAGTCAGGGTTTTCATGACTGTGCACTTTTCTGCATTATCCACTTCTCGCCGCAATAACTGTGAGAAATTAGAAAATGGAAATATTGAACTCTCTTCAGCTTGTTTAGTAACAGGTGCGTTTATTTCGGTGACTTTAACTTCAGGTAAATCCGAGACCTGATCAAAAATTAAATTTGCAATGTTATCGTCAAAATCACTAAAGAAACTGTGGTCCGTTCCACCAAAGATTGCTGTTGCTGAGATTTAAAGATAATCCTCGCGAAACAATATCTGCTGGGTTGTCTTTACCCCTGACATGACGCCAAGGATTATCGCCAGTTAGCTCGTGTATTTCAGGAATACGATTTTGAACGTAAGTTTTTAATAAATTAGGAGACATATGTAACCAACCTAATACAATGGTGGAAGTCAGAATACAACCATATCTATTCTACTTCGAATCGACTGTTCAATTTTATCGTATAATCTAGCAGCTACTAATGCACCATTTAACTCTATTCGTAGTATGGTTGTAAGAGTTAGAGGAGCAACCTTTCCCTTTGAACATAGCAGCTGAACTTTAATATTTGACTCATTGTCAATAGTTCGCATATATGCGCAAGCCCATAGGAAAAATAAGGCCCAAGGGGTCAAATATCTAACAAGTTTCCGTTAAAATAATACGTTTTGTAGGCTAGATATCTTAAAGTTCGTAGCGCGTGTTATGATGTAAATTATCTGATTCATGAAACCAACCTAAGCCTAGCGCTCTATTTTGAATGTTTTCTCCTAACGTTATCGTTAGATGCATTAATATTATCTGTTTGACTGTCAATATCAAAATTAAAAAACCCATTTACGTAAATGAAAACAACCTGATTTCAAAACGTTGGAAATTTCCTGACAGATGCGCATTATGTTTTGCATATCATTGTCTCCACAAATGAAATCATGTACATAAAAATCCTCATTGATTGCCCTACCTACATTGGGATTATTGCATTCTTGTGCTATGTGACAGTATTTAATCTAAATGTTTGCAAATAAATCGTCGAGAGTTCCTATAAGAAAATCAACAGGCTGACTCTCAAAAAACTTAGCGTCTGCTAGCCGTATACCATGTGGAATATGAAATTGATCCCGAACCATACTAACATTGGGCAATGTTGATGTTATTGTAGTAGTATAGTTTGGCTACTGAAAGTAGAGACTAAAATAGCCCGGCAAATTCAAAAAAAAATCGGAGGGTATCCCCAAAATTGTAGTGCAAATATTGGAATAACACAGTTTGATACTTGCATTTTTTTTTACATTGATAATAATATTTTCACACAATGCGTTTTTTTTTAAATATACGTACATCGCCTATTTATTACGAGTACTTCTATCACTCATCAGTGGGTTGGGATTTGAGATTCGGGCACGCACCTCGTACATTTTTGGAAGAATGTGCGTTTAGTTAGGAAACTACATAATTAGCCAGTGTTTTAGCAAAGGCTCTCTTGTGCTCAGCAGTGTCAGTCTGTGTGTTTTACTTGATCTGTCATTTTCTTCCATTCTTCAGATGTAATTGTCTCAAATGACTATATTATTAATTTTTCGAACTCTTCTGATGTCAGGCCTATATTTTTACTGGCTACTTTGCGTTTGGCCAAACTCCGTATTAATTCGATCGCATTTAAATCACAGTGATCAATCTTAAAACCTCATGACCATTTTGTTTTAAAATTTGATCAGCTTCATAAACTGGTCCTGGAGTGTGCCGTTTAACGAAACACAGCAGTTTTGCTTTTGTGTGGTAGTCTTCAAATTTAATTTTGTTTAATATAAGCCATTCTCTTATTACATTTTTGCTATTCTGTGATGTAGAAGCTTTATTTACAATGATTGAGTGGTAACTGGCATTATCCATAACTATAACATTCGACTCATTCAAGTTCGGTAAAAGTTTTTCTCTTAGCCATTTGTTAAAATTAGTGGCATTCATGTCAATCAATCAATCAATTTATTTCTTTGCAGATACATGCATTATTTATACAGGTGGTCGGTAGATGTAGATGGTAAATGTATCTTGCCAATTAGGCATGCAAATTATTTATTAAGTATTTAATGATTCAAAAGACAATTTCACCATTTAAAATTTACATCTTTACAATTAAAATATGTATTAAAATAACAATAATATCAACTTAAATACTCATTTACACTGCAGAATGCCCGTTGAGTTAGGTATTTATATAAATTATTTTTAAAGCAATTTATATTCTTTTCTTTCCTTATTTCTTTTGGTAAATTATTATAAATTCTTACTGCCACAATGAATAAACTATTATGGTACAGAGTAGTTTTATGTTGTTCGCATCTAAATTTATCATTGTCGCGTTTATTTTCATAAGGTATAAATATTTTTTTGTTATTAACTACAAACATGACTACTTCATAAATATATAATGATGGTACCGTTAATATTTTGAATTTTTTGAAGAATGGTTTACAACTGTCTTGTTGACATAATTTACAAATTGCTCTGATGCATCTTTTTTGCGCTATCAATAAACTATTGTTATTAACACTATTTCCCCAGTATATGATACCCAAGTCCAAGGCTGAGGTAAAATCTTAGTGCTCATCTCAGTGGTTTAGCAACTGCACGATCAGTAGAAGTATCTTCTTGTGTTAGAATGAATGGTTCATGTTGGGTTACTTTCGATGTAGCAATTTCTAGTTGTGCCTCTAAATGAGTTGACGTTGAAGTTCTTGAAACCTGAGATGTGATTCTAGGTTTACATTTTCAGACGGCTAGTTCTGTGTGTTTGTTATTTTAGCCGCTATAAACTGTGTGTCTGTGTGTATATATAGTTATTTCCATCAAACTGTTGCCCTCTTTCTGTAGATGACGAGCATGCTTTTGACACTGACAATATATTTGACTGACATTTTGGCACAGTACCCCGCACCTACTATATAAATTCTGTCAGGGTCTGGCCATGTTCTTTTTACAACTATTTCCAATAATGTGAAAAACTCATTTACTGCCACTTTGAAAGAAGTTGGTTCTGGTCGTCTAAATGAAATTTCAGGATGCCTTTTTAGGAATCCACTTAACCAATCTTCTCCAGCCATTGCAGTCTAAACTAACTGAAAAGCTAAAATCCGAAGCTCTTTGCCAGTTAGTCCAAAAAACCGCGCTTCCATTGTTTTATTGTACTGAGATAACTCTTCTTTTTGTTGAAAACTGTTTTCTGGTGTAGTTCACCTCGTAGGCAGTAACCATAAATATGATTGCGTATAGCATCTAAATCAAAATCATCAGGTTCTGTTATATGACATAACCTTTTTTTTTCTTCTTTGGTATTAATAGTTTATTGTCCTCCATGGATGACTCCCCAAATTTTTCTTATTCGAGAAACAGTAGCCTTTCCGATTCCTAGAACATCGGCTACACGATCGCGAACATTGTCAAGCGGTAACAAGGCTCCGCCATTTTGTTGTTCACGAGCAAAATATTATTGCCGTCACTTTCGCAATTTGCAAATATTGATTGGGGCAAGTTATAATTATTAAGCAAATAATGCCTTAAATGCCCCTTCAAATGTATTCGGAGCATTATTTCTTGCCCCGTGACTGCTAATATTCCCAAAGAAGTTTTCTAAAGGATCCTGATTTAAATTTCTTGATAATAAAGCATCGAAACCATACTGTTATTAAAATTCTCCAAATTGCTTCCATGCTTTCAATTGTTTTTATTAAATTAACAACAGATGGCATTGTACTTTCAACTAATCTAATATTACTACAAACTCCTGTCGTTTTAATAAATTTCACTGTTCTGAGTACCGTTTTGGATTTTTGCCACAACTCATGGTGCGGAGAACCGTTTTTAACTGGACCTTTAAAAATTTTCCCATTAGGTATGTTCCCCTGTTAATTTATTGAGTAGTCACAGTTCACCATATGCTTTGTCTAAATTATAAACCATTTGGTAATAATCCCATTTAACTAGTTTGTTTTCATTATTATATGTATATGTCATATTTCTATTTAAAATATTATTGGGAATGCCCTTGATCAAGTGAGGAACATCAAACAATTATGACCATTAAAACTGAACTCCTTGTTACGACGCATATATGTAGATTGAGTCATTCACTAACTCAGTTATAGCACTTACATTCACAGTGCTTTGGTCACATACAGTATTCAGTATAATTAGACCACACTCAAGCACATGTTTGGCTACAATTTTAATGTATTTTGCAATTCGATTTTTTTTAAACAGTTCGTAAAGTAGTATGCAACAGGCTGCTTAAAATTGTGCTTTACGCCTTTGACCATGAATACTAGTATATGGTCTGCAATTTATTGGCCTGTGTTTGATGTGAATCCCTTCAAAGTATCTTTGTTGACATTAAAAAAGATTTAAGGTGTCAAGGACATTTCGTCGAACATAAAGCTACAGATGCATTCAGACCTATCCATCTCGTTGACGGTTTTCCCAATTTTTTTAAATATAATATTCACGCCTGGGGTTAATTTTATCTGGCTAAGTAGCCATTTCATCGCTTTTGAGGACGGCAGAGTAAAATGTTTATGCATCAATGAGTAACATTTTGGGCTCTTTTTGTATAATGATAATGCTGGTATTTTTCTTCAAGAGAAAAGCGTCGCCGTTTTGGTTTCTTACTCGTTTGAATTTGCATTTGAACAAATTGCTGTGCTGGTTTTGTCATGTTGTCAATGAGTTTGGTTAAAGCAACATCTTCAGTGATTTTTTCGGCACTGGTCAGTCTAGTCTTAAAAGACTGACTACGTTTACAAGCGAGATATTTCAGATCGCATTCGTCTAATGGTCGAGACAACGAGTTTCATTGGCACTTGCTTGTGGATCACTTTCTTCCCTGAAAAATAAACAAAATTCAAATATTAAGAGAAACTTAAAGCAGTTCAGAAAACAAAGTGTTACATTTACAAGTATTATTGAGAAGTCCTAACTAATATTGTAAATGCAAATACAATTATGTTCGTCAACAAGTCGAAAAATAACTTCTTCCCTTTTTAAACCTTGTGCAATCGACAAACCTTCAGATTGTCTCAGACACATTCCAGGATTTCTATTCATAAAACTTTGAAACCACGAATACCCGACCATTTCTCTTTCTTCTTCAAAGTTATGTTTTGTAGCTTTTAGCAAACTGCATGCTAACTGACGTATTGCAGTTTGGTCCGGCGGAAATCCAGCTTCTCCTAATTTGAATATATGAGCCACGAGTCGTTTTTCGTTATCAAACCCTAGCACAGGGTTTTTACAGGTACTACTGTACCTGTGAAAACGCGGCTGAAAGAACAAACACAGAGAACTTGCCGTCTGAAAATGTAAACCTAGAAGCATCTCAGGTTCCAACAACTTCAACGTCAACTCCTTCTGAGGCAACACAACTAGAAATTACTACATCGGAAGTAACCCAAGATGAACAGCATGCAAAATTTTCGTTTTTCATAGCCCCAAATATAGCCATGCCCAAATAAATAAAAACTCAAGAGAGAAAAACAAGAAAATTCGGCGTTTTCACAGATTTCAGTCGTATCTAGACTTGTGACTGGAAGATTACAATTTACAATTGAGACATTACTACTCGTATCATTCGTATAGGATTTTCCACAAAGTAATAAAGTAAAAAGAGACTACTGTTTTACACACAGTTATATCGTCAAGATATGCATAAATACCACTCAATTTTTCTGTATCAATGATAAATTGAAGTGCACGCTAAAAAGCTGCTACCCCGTTAGTAACTCCAAAGGGAATTCTTGTGAATTGGTATAAGTTTCCGCACGCCTAAAAACAGGAAATTTTTTTTCATTGTCTAGTATCGGAACTTGGTGATATGCACTACGTAAATCAATCTGAGTAAAATAATTTTATTTGGCTACTTTGGAGACAATATTTTCGATGTTTGGCAAAGTATAGGCATCCAAACATGTAAATTTGTTTATAGTCAGAATAGTCAACTACCAATCGTTTGCGATGAGATCCACCACTTGTTTCAAGAACTTGAGCTCGGCAAGGAGAGACGCTGGGTTCAATCACTCCTTCATTTAATAGTTTTGAAATTTCTTGTTTGATAAATGCTTCATCATGAGACGTATATTTCCTGGATTTCATAGCTATTGGTCTTACAATAGTTGACAAATTTGTAAAAAGAGATACAGGTGGTATAGTGGCTGCGGCCATGGCATTACAAATTTTTAAAGGTTCTCTTGCACCTCCAAATTGTAGCTCAAGTGACGTATGGTCTCGTAATATGTCATGACCAATAATAACGTCTGCACAAAGATTATTTACGATTAACAGGGGCTGTTGTTTATAAACATGACTTCCTATTTTAACTGTCGCATAGCAAATTCCTTCTATTAAAGATACGTGCGATACGAAGCTAACATGACAGATTGTCTACAAGGTTTCCGTTCTAATTTAATTATCTCAGATATTCTCTTATCAATGAAAGTAACTGAACTTCCAGTATCGATCAATGCTTCAGCTCGAGTATTATTAATAGTAATAGGGATTGTAGCTTTAATTAGACTACTAGGAAAAGCAGCTAAAGTTGCAGAACCGTGGGTATTACTTTCATTCTGATTTATAGACATGCTATTTGTTGTTTCTTGCTTTGCACTTCTACAAACGTTTGAAAAATGACCTTTTTTAAAACAATTTTGACATTCTGCCTTGAAGGCAGGACATTGATCTTTTGATGAACAGTGCCACCACAAAAGAAACAACGTCTTCGTTGCGGTAAATTATTTTGAGCCTCAAAATTAAAATTCTGTAAGTTGTTTTGTTTTTGAGCAGGTAAAGCGTTAAGTTGAGTAGTATGATTTTGAGTACTTCCCATGAGTAGTGCATTTTTCTCCGCAGTTTCAAGTGTGACTGCCTGATTTAGAGCTTCATCCAACGTGAGAGATATATTTTCTAATAAACGCTCTCTAATTTTTTTTGAAGATATTCCAGCTATAAAAACTCCTCTAACTGTTTGATCTGCGTGTTCTTTCGCTGTTACATCTTGAAATTCACAGTCGTAAGTAAGAAGTTTTAATGCTCTTGCATAATCGGAAATAGATTCATCTTCTAGTTGTTGTCTAGATGTTAGCGTATGTCTAGCTAAGATTATATTTTTAGGTAAAACCTAAAAATATAATCTTAATAATATATATATTTATATTAGAATATTTTATTTAGTAATTCTATTGCATCATTATAAGATCCACAATTTCTTACAAAGGAAAAATTTTTGGGTGACAGGTGATTTATTAAAAGCATGAATTTCAAAGTTTCGTCAGCACAATTCGATATTTCTTTCTGTAGAAAATTTTCGAATGTAAATCGCCAATGGATCCATTTTAAATCGGCATTTACATTACCAGGTTCAGCTTCAAATCTGTCTGGCTTCAGCTAGCGACTGAGATTCTGTGAAGGTGCATCATGCCACGTAGGTTCTTCTTCTTTCTGCATTATATAAACATTTAAGTTAATTAAATTGTAATAAAGAAACATCAAAGAAAATCTTGGTTTTAATTAACTTAAAATTGTAGACATAGTGACACGAAATATGACACATAAATTATTTTTAAATATTGTGACACACCGTATCCTTCGGAGCTTGCAATCTGTCAGTTCTACTTGCAGATCTGGATCAAATATTGCCAACACCGGTTCAGATGTAAGGATCTGAACTATTTTGTTGCCAATTTGCTCGTGCTTTGTGGCCCACTCAATAGGACCCTTCAGTTTTGTAAGTGGATACAAAAACCCAACAATGTTTGTAAAACCAGGAATAAACTTACGGAATTAAGAAGCAAGCCCAAGGAGTTGTCGTACTTGTGTAGCCGTTTTAGGTAGTGGGGAGTCAACTAGCGCCTGTATTTTCTTAGGATTTGGTCGTATTTCACCGGATTGTAATGAATACCCTAAATAATCTACTTACTTCAGGTTCAATGAAAATCCAGCTTCTGCTAGTGCGCCAAGAACCTTTTCAAGTATATACACGCCTTCAGCAACGTCAGCAGAATAACACAAAACATCGTCCATATAAATTAAGCGTTTGTGTTGTAAGTGATTCAGGGGTTTATTAATGCATCTTTGATAGACGAAAGGAAGGCGTTTCGTAAGCCAAAGGGCATAGCCAGATATTCGTACTGTGCTTCGGGAGTCACAAAAGCTGTTCTCTCAACCAAGTCAGGGTGAATAGGAATTTAATGGCATCCTGACGCCATGTCTAGTGTTAAAAATTAATGTGTATGTGTTCGAAAATGAACAAAATCGTAGTTTAATTTTATTAAAAAATATTTCATTATGCAAAAAATGTAAAAGTTGATTATATTATTGTTGTGCTATCTTGAGGGTGCCTTTGGTAAAGGCTTTACAATTTGAGGATTAAACACAGCTGAAGCATTTGTCTTTCCTGATGTTAATTGAAGTGCATGGGCACTATTAATAGTCACAGAGGCAGCCTGAGATACATCACCCTGATCTGTGGCAGATTGTTGAGATGGTTCACCAATCTGACCCGATGTTGAAGTCTTTTATTTCCGGGAATTTCATAAATAAACATTGTTTTTCCCGAATTATTTCGTAGCCTTTTTGTTTGTCTTGAGCATGAGCACAGTACGATTTAAATAGCCCATTGATGCCCACATCCAGTGGCTGTAGCCTGTGTGTGCAGTGAGATGGGAACGACATCATTTTTATTGAGTTTGCTTTAGCTTTCTCAACTTCGTTGGTGTCTATGTGTGACGAGGGATTGTCTGTTATTTAATAGTAACACTGGTTCTATCTGGAGTGGGTTTTGTGAACTTGATCAAGTGATCCATATATGTGAGGAATTCAGTGGCAGTCATCCATCCTGATTTATTCCCAGCTTCAATTGACTCAGAGGGCCCATCTCTTAAAACCAAGTCTTTAAATTTTAAACGGAGAAAGACAAACAGGTGGAACCGTATTTCCTGCGACACTTGCTACTAACTAAAGTCCCACGCTCTGCGGAAACTATAGCACCAACCTTTGTTTTGTGCCTTTTTAAGCTACTATCTTCTCCGGCTTCAAAACAGTTGTGACTCCAGTCTCGTCCAGGTTCCATATTCTGGAAGGAGATATCTTATATTAGTAAAGAATATCGCCGAGTTTTCTTTAAAAAAAAATCATCTATTTCCTTTTTAACACGCTTATATTAGCTTCACTTGGTAGAATCTCAATTTGCCACACGCTCTGAGTTCTAATGACAATACATGACTAGAAAAAAAACGTTATACAAATCCAATATGGCGGCCTCCTCAAGATGGCGAACAGGCTATTTGAAATGAAAGAAAGAAAGAAAGAAAGAAATATCTTTATTTTTAGGCAGTGCCACACATTACAATAATAAATTTTAAATATATAGCTTATAGCTAGAGCAAAAACAGAAGAACGCCCTGCAATATGTGGCATAACCTAAAAAAGGCCCTAACTCAGCATTGCACCCCCATGGTATGGGTATCAAATGAAAAGGTTCTCTGCTAGAAATACGAGAAATATCCATTTTTAATTATTAGTGCGTGCTAAAAGCGTGTTTTTTAAACTTTATTATTATTATAATTCCAGTGAACTAATCCGCCTCAGCTTCTCGATTCTTATGCCACGTAGGAGGAATGTTTCCCAAAGAATATTTAACTGCACATTCATACGCAAGTCTTCGTTACTCTCCTGGCAGCAAACCGAAGTATACTAATGAAAACTTTAAAATGAAGTTAACTACCTCTTTTTCCTGTTCCGTGGTAAACATTGATCTACTTGTATAACCTACGGGAGGATCTTTACCAGCTTTCGTTTTTTTGTACGATGTATCGATTACGACGATGTAATGTCATGTGGCAAATTTTCAAGTTCTCTGGTTACCGTTTTTACTTTTTTCCATCTTGTATGACCACATTGGCAGTTTGGCGTTTTTAAAAAGACCAAAGCGACAAAAATTTCTGCCGATAAATTGGTTAAATGTCATGAAGGTGTTTTATTTATCTGACCTATTTAGAAGTATTGTTTGCGTTCCCAATAGAAGGAAAGCCTACCTTCATTATAACTGAATGACGTATATGAATAAATGAGAACTTATTCATAAATGTGCTCCGCTCCTGATACTTATACTATTTTCCAATGCAATCATAACTGATTTACATTTTTTTTTGAATTGCAGAAACTATACCTTTACCACCAAACAAAAAGAGAAAGTTGCAGAACCGTCCAGCATTTCGGATTGTAATTTTACAAGGCAGCCAAGTTTGAAACGCAAATCTGCACACTTTGGCGTTCCTCCGTCTAGTGTTTCGGATTGCGACTTTACAAGGTAGCCAAGTTTGAAACGCAAATTTGTAGAAGTATACAAATGAAAACTTTTAAATGAAGTTAACTACCTCTTTTTCCTGTTTCGTGGTAAACATTGATCTATTTGTATAACCTACGGTAGGATCTCTACCTGCTCTCGTATTTCTTACAAATCGATGTAATGTCATGTGGCAAATTTTCAAGTTCTCGTTGGCGTAATAAAGTTTCGGATGTTTATCCTCTCAGTTTTCCGTTCCACATCCTAATAATATGAAAAGTATACCGTACAAATGTATAGAAAATTTACGTAACCCGGGAACAACCTGCCCCTGCCTCCCCTGCCGTTCAGTTATGGTTTTTATCAAATCATTTACATTATTTGATGTTGAAAATTGTCAAATTTGTTGAAAATGTATGTGTTCGAACATCTTTTTCCCAATAAATTTAATCTTTTCAAAAAAACCTGCCCATCCATTGTTCGAATAACAACGTAAGCTATTTTACAGGTTTTGATTACATCGCTAGATGGATACATGAGCCTCTTTATTTTTGGCTACAATAAATGTATTAAGAGAGCACCAACACAAACATCTCAAGTAATTTTTTTTATCAATACACGTGTAATGTTTCCCGAAATTATATGCTATTATTTGGAAACTAAACTCAGTCAAACTTTTTAAAAATTCGCCAATTTCTTGTTCGTCTGAATCATCATAAATCCATTCTTCATTTGACACTGAATCGGTAGATGTTTTATTTATTCGCCCTGCCGCGGAAGAGCAGTTAAGGGTTGATAAATGTTAATATACGAGTATGTATGTCTCATGTAAAAGAAAAATACTTTTTACTGTTCATCTCAGCTTAATATTTATTAGAATATTATTAGATTAAAAAAGAAAAACTAAAACGACAGCGAGAGAACAGAATCAATCTCTTCAATCAAAAAAGTCATCAATTAGCACAGACTGCCATAAAATACTACCAAAATACTATACTTGTATTACTTGTATTGTTGCCATATTCCAACAATAAATGTTCCAATGCAGTACAATTTCCCGATCCAATATATTTGAATATATCTCAACATGGACCGAAAGCTTTTTATATGCCGCTACGAATTGTCGAGCTGTTGGGTTATTATTTGTTCCACCATGTGCTCCAATATTGCAAAATAAAAGCTTTTTCTTGAAAAATATTTAATTATTTATTTATCATTTTAAAAGCTTAGTCAAGATCTAGAGCTTTTATTTTGGACGCTTTTATTTTATTTTACGCCAAGCTGCCAATGTGGTCATACAAGATTGAAAAGTAAAAACGGTAACCAGAGAACTTGAAAATTTGCCACATGACATTACATCGATTTGTAAGAAATACGAGAGCAGGTAAAGTCCTACCGTAGGTTATACAAATAGATCAATGTTTACCACGAAACAGGAAAAAGAGGTAGTTAACTTCATTTAAAAGTTTTCATTTGTATACTTCTACAAATTTGCGTTTCAAACTTGGCTACCTTGTGAAGTCGCAATCCGAAACACTGGACGGAGGAACGCCATCGTGTGCAGATTTGCGTTTCAAACTTGGCTGCCTTGTAAAATTACAATCCGAAATACTGGACGGAGGAACGCCATCGTGTGCAGATTTGCGTTTCAAACTTGGCTGCCTTGTAAAATTACAATCCGAAATACTGGACGGTTCTGCAACTTTCTCTTTTTGTTTGTTTGTTTGGTGGTAAAGGTATAGTTTCTGCAATTCAAAAAAAAATGTAAATCAGTTATGATTGCATTGGAAAATAGTATAAGTATCAGGAGCGGAGCACATTTATGAATAAGTTCTCATTTATTCATATATGTCATTCAGTTATAATGAAGGTAGGCTTTCCTTCTATTGGGAACGTAAACAATAATTCTAAATAGGTCAGATAAATAAAACACCATGTAATTACCTTCATGACATTTAACCACTTTATCGGCAGAAATTTTTGTCGTTTTGGTCTTTTTACGAAAAACGCCAAACTGCCAATGTGGTCATACAAGATGGAAAAAAGTAAAAACGGTAACCAGAGAACTTGAAAATTTGCCACATGACATTACATCGTCGTAATCGATACATCGTACAAAAAAACGAAAGCTGGTAAAGATCCTCCCGTAGGTTATACAAGTAGATCAATGTTTACCACGGAACAGGAAAAAGAGGTAGTTAACTTCATTTTAAAGTTTTCCTTCTATTGGGAACGCAAACAATAATTCTAAATAGGTCAGATACAAAAAACACCATGTATTTACCTTCATGAGATTTAACCACTTTAGCGGCAGAACATTCCTCCTACGTGGCATAAGAATCGAGAAGCTGAGGCGGACTAGTTCACTGGAATTATAACAATAAAAAAGTTTAAAAAACACGCTTTTAGCACGCACTAATAATTAAAAATGCATATTTCTCGTATTTCTAGCAGAGAACCTTTTCATTTGATACCCATACCATGGAGGTGCAATGCTGAGTTAGGGCCTTTTTCTAGGTTATGCCACATATTGCAGGGCGTTCTTCTTTTTTTGCTCTAGCTATAAGCTATATATTTAAAATTTATTATTGTAATGTGTGGCACTGCCTAAAAATAAAGATATTTCTTTCTTTCTTTCTTTCATTTCAAATAGCCTGTTCGCCATCTTGAGGAGGCCGCCATATTGGATTTGTCTTTTCTAGTGAAACAGTCTCAGTTTGAAACAGTCTTTTCTAGTCGTGTATTGTCATTAGAACTCAGAGCGTGTGCCAAATTGAGATTCTACCAAGTGAAGCTAATATAAGCGTGTTAAAAAGGAAATAGATGATTTTTTTTTAACAAAACTCGGCGATATTCTTTACTAATTTAAGATATCTCCTTCCAGAATATGGAACCTGGACGAGACTGGAGTCATTACTAATATAAGATATCTCCTTCCAGAATATGGAACCTGGACGAGACTGGAGTCACAACTGTTTTGAAGCCGGAGAAGATAGTAGCTTAAAAAGGCACAAAACAAAGGTTGGTGCTATAGTTTCCGCAGAGCGTGGGACTTTAGTTAGTAGCAAGTGTCGCAGGAAATACGGTTCCACCTGTTTGTCTTTCTCCGTTTAAAATTTAAAGACTTGGTTTTAAGAGATAGGCCCTCTGAGTCAATTGAAGCTGGGAATAAATCAGGATGGATGACTGCCACTGAATTCCTCACATATATGGATCACTTGATCAAGTTCACGAAACCCACTCCAGATAGAACCAGTGTTACTATTAAATAACAGACAATCACTCGTCACACATAGACATCAACGAAGTTGAGAAAGCTAAAGCAAACTCAATAATAATGATGTCGTTCCCATCTCACTGCACACACAGGCTACAGCCACTGGATGTGGGCATCAATGGGCTATTAAAATCGTACTGTGCTCATGCTCAAGACAACTGGCTACGAAATAATTCGGGACATTCAAATATTACCTCAAATAAATTTGAAAATAAAAGACTTCAACATCGGGTCAGATTGGAGAACCATCTCAACAATCTGCCACAGATCAGGGTGATGTATCTCAGGCTGCCTCTGTGACTATTAATAGTGCCCATGCACTTCAATTAACATCAGGAAAGACAAATGCTTCAGCTGTGTTTAATCCTCAAATTGTAAAGCCTTTACCAAAGGCACCCTCAAGATAGCTCAACAATAACTTTTCAAAACACTGGTCGGTTCTGCAACTTCCTCTTTTTCTTTGTTTGGTGGTATTCTCTCTTCAGCTTTATAATATCAGTGTTAAATTCGTGATGAACGAAATCTCTTTTTATTGGTCCTTCATAGATTTTAGCATTTGGAAATGTAAGTGAATTCACATTTAGTGTATCAAAAAGGTTATCCATAGTTAATACAAATGGTATAATATTTCTACATTCGTTTTGTAGAACACATCGTGATGTAGGATGTTCTACAGCAGTTCGCAGTGCTACGGCTGAACATTTGTGCTGCTAATTTCACTCTCATCTTTTGTATTTTATCTGGATGAACATGTTCTTCAGTTTACTTTTGAAAAAATCTTAATTCTTCAATCTATTTGCTACATAATAATTGATGAAAATAGTCCCATTTAACAATTTTTGTTTTATCTTCATCTTCAAAATCTGTATAGATTAAATTTATTGTCAACAAATTGTTTCGCATACCTTTAAGGAGGTGAGGTGGTTCGAAAAAAAGACTTATTTTTTGTTTGCCAATTAAAATAATCATTTTCTAGTTGCAAATTTTTCTTAATACACATTTCTTTAGTATCTTTGATCAGTTAATTAATGGCACTGACATTCACAGTGCTTTGATCGCACACTGTACATAAATTAACAGGCCAGTTTTTGTTATTTTCTGTATAACATCTTTTAATATATTTTTAGTTTGCTTAATATGTTTCTTTATACCTTTGACTATGAAGACTAGGGCATGGTTTGCAATGATTTTCTTCCCATTACTGACAAATCTCCTCAATTTATCTTTCGAGGATTTTCGATAAGGACGCTAGTCCATTAATTAGCAACAACAAAAATATTTTATTACAAAATAAGTTATTGGTGGTAAAGAAACTGAACATACGAGTAGTTATTGAAGTTTCAGGCTAATGAACTAAGAATTCAGAAGAATTCTTAGTTAATCATCCTGATTTTCGTGATATTCATTGTTTGCTGAAGTTGTTGGCCATGCAAAAATCTCTGTATAGAAATTTTGGTATTCTGCTGGAATATATTTTTCTAGTAGAAAAGGGCATAAGTGTAGGACTCGTGCCATTTTCAAACAAACTTCAATTTCTGTTTGGCTTAGTTGACTTGTGATGTATGAAGATGCGCCCTTTTCACAGGGAAACAACACTTCATTAAATAAAATGGCGCCAAAAAGTTTAATAAAAAATAAGTGTGACTCGTGCCTTTTTCGAAATGACGGGTTCAATTTATTTGAGGAGTGATGGACATTTCGTCAAATATTAATGAACATAATTTATATGACACATTAAAATCACCTAATTTTTGTTTGAGGTTTTCAAATTTTAATTTATTATTAGTACCAGACTCTGGTTTTATTTCACCCAGCAATCTTTTCATCGACCTCGCTGAAGGTAATGTAAATAGTTTGGACATTTTGGGCTTCTTTAAATAAAGAAAGTGATAATATATTTCATTGACAGTCAAAGTCAATGTCAACATTCATTTATTTTAAATAGGCTTAGTTTACAAGCTCTTTCGAAACGTCAGGTAATAATATTAAACTTAAGATAATGGTAAAATTAAAGTTACGAGGGTTCCAAACGCGCCTTGGTCCGAGAAGATCCCACGACAAACTCAGCCAGGTTTATCCTTTTTATAGTTTTTCACCATTGTTAAATAGGTATATAAGTAGCCTGTCATGTAATACATTTCATTTCCAAGCAATTATGTCATTTACGTAATCATTGACACTATAAAACGACTTTTCTATAAGCTTACGTTTAATAAAAACTTGAACTTATTGAGAGACATGCCAGTGATTACATGTGGCAGTTTATTATAAAAACGTGAAACGTCTGCCTTTTTTATGATTGAATGTTGTATCTGCATTGACGTAAATGTTTGAGCATCTACAGTCAGGGTTTTCATGACTGTGAACTTTTCTGCATTATCCACTTCTCGCCGCAATATCTGTGAGAAATTAGAAAATGGAAATAGTGAACTCTATTCAGCTTGTTTAGTAACAAGTGCGTTTATTTCGGTGACTTTAACTTCAGGTCAATCCGAGACCTGATCAAAAATTAAATTTGCAATGTTATCGTCAAAATCACTAAAGAAACTGTGGTCCGTTCCACCAAAGATTGCAGTTGCTGAGTAAATTTAAAGATAATCCTCGTGAAACAATATCTGCTGGGTTGTCTTTACCCCTGACATGACGCCAAGGATTATCGCCAGTTAGCGCGTGTATTTCAGGAATACGATTTTGAACGTAAGTTTTTAATAAATTAGGAGACATATGTAACCAACCTAATACAATGGTGGAATCAGTCCAGAATACAACCATATCTATTCTACTTCAAATCGATTGTGCAATTTTATTGTATAATCTAGCAGCTACTAATGCACCATTTAACTCTATTCGTAGTATGGTTGTAAGAGTTAGAGGAGCAACCTTTCCCTTTGAACATAGCAGCTGAACTTTAATATTTGACTCACTGTCAATAGTTCGCATATTTGCGCAAGCGCCGTACGCTTCTTGTGAAGCGTCAGTAAAAATGTGAAGCTCTGTACGACTTGGACTGATATACATAACATAGCGCGGTATTCTTAACTTGTCAAGTATTGATAGATTTTTTATGAATTCGTACCAAGTTCGGCTCACGTCATCCCAATCAACTTTTAGTAACCACAATTTTTGCAATAAAATTTTAGCAATTATTATCGTTGGAAAAATAAGGCCCAAGGGGTCAATGGGTGATAAAATAATACGTTTTGTAGGCTGGCTATCTTGAAGTTCGTAGCGCGTATTATGATGTAAATTATCTGATTCATGAAACCAACCTAAGCCTAACGCTCTATTTTGAATGTTTTCTCCTAACGTTATCGTTAGATGCATTAATATTATCTGTTTGACTGTCAATATCAAAATTAAAAACCCATTTACGTAAATGAAAACAACCTGATTTCAAAACGTTGGAAATTTCCTGACAGATGCGCATTAAGTTTTGCATATCATTGTCTCCACAAATGAAATCATGTACATAAAAATCATCATTGATTGCCCTACCTACATTGGGATTATCGCATTCTTGTGCTATGTGACAGTATTTAATCTAAATGTTTGCAAATAAATCATCAGAGTTCCTATAAGAAAATCAACAGGCTGACTCTCAAAAAACTTAGCGTCTGCTAGCCGTATACCATGTGGAATATGAAATTGATCCCGAACCATACTAACATTGGGCAATGTTGATGTTATTGTAGTAGTATAGTTTGGCTACTGAAAGTAGAGACTAAAATAGCCCGGCAAATTCAAAAAAAATTGGAGTGTATCCCCAAAATTGTAGTGCAAATATTGGAATAACACAGTTTGATACTTGCAATTTTTTTTATATTGATAATAATATTTTCACACAATGCGTTTTTTTTAAATATACGTACATCGCCTATTTATTACGAGTACTTCTATGACTCATCAGTGGGTTGGGATTTGAGATTCGGGCACGCACCTCGTACATTTTTGGAAGAATGTGCGTTTAGTTAGGAAACTACATAATTAGCCAGTGTTTTAGCAAAGGCTCTCTTGTGCTCAGCAGTGTCAGTCTGTGTGTTTTACTTGATCTGTCATTTTCTTCCATTCTTCAGATGTAATTGTCTCAAATGACTAATGATTCAAAAGACAATTTCACCATTTAAAATTTACAATGAAAATAACAATAATATCAACTTAAATACTCATTTACACTGTAGAATGCCTGTTGAGTTAGGTATTTATATAAATTATTTTTAAAGCAATTTATATTCTTTTCTTTCCTAATTTCTTTTGGTAACTTATTATAAATTCTTACTGCCGCAATGAATAAACTATTATGGTACAGAGTAGTTTTATGTTGTTCGCATCTAAATTTATCATTGTCGCGTTTATTTTCATAAGGTATAAATATTTTTTTGTTATTAACTACAAACATGACTACTTCATAAATATATAATGATGGTACCGTTAATATTTTGAATTTTTTGAAGAACGGTTTACAACTGTCTTGTTGACATAATTTACAAATTGCTCTGATGCATCTTTTTTGCACTATAAATTAACTATTGTTATTAACACTATTTCCCCAGTATATGATACCGAACCTTAGTATCGATACTACGTAACCATGGTATGCAGTCATTAGAACATCATGGTTTACCTTTTTTGATAACATGTATAAACTATACGACGCCTGATTAACTCGTTTAGAAACATACTCAATGTGATTTTTCCATGTCAATTTTTTATCTATTTGTTGACCAAGAAATTTTGTTACATTGGTATTGTCAATTTTATTATTTATGTAATTAATATCTATGTCATGATGGTAGTCCGACATTTTAGATTTGGTTGCTAAATACTAACAAAGAATTTGGCACCGGACCTTTGTCCGATCCAGATTGAACTATTATATACCTTTTCCCTACAGAAATATTTTCGATTGCACCATTTATAGAAGGCTGCGACCGCGCAGGCCCACAGGGTTGGAGGCCGCAGGCCCACGCGTCACAAAGAGAAAAAATGATGAAGTGTCGGAACTTATGTTCAAATCCAGTTCCAGAGGTCCTGGGTTCCAGTCCACCTGGTCACTGTATGCTATTTCCTACTAAACTAACCTAACCTACCTTATTAAGACTGTGAGGCTATTTGGATGAAATAATAAAGTCTCACACAGAAAGTCCAGAAATTCTTTATTTGTCAGTTATTTCTTATTATATAACCAGAAACTATGATAAATCATATACGCTTAGTGCGAGTGATGTTTTTCTCGTCCCATGGAGGAAAGAAGATGTGGGTTACTTGGACCGGACTCAAAGGCTCTAATGTCCCGGTATCTCAGTCGTTGAATTGGGAGCCCGTGGGTCCAAATCACACTACCGGTCACCAACCAACCAAACGGAAAGTTTGTTTATTTTCCCACAATCCCACCTCCGTAAGAGAAAGCATAACTAAACCTTTAATTAAGCATGTACTACAATAGAATCCTCAAACAGCATAATATTTGCTGTTGAACAAAATTACACAAAGTACCATATACCAAAATACCGCGTACAAAATACAAAATACCAAATACAAAATACCACCATAAATCGTTAAGCACTAAACTTTAAATTATATCCGAACACGGTTCAGATCCAATGTCCAAATATCCAAAATCCCCCCCCCCCCAGAAATTAACACTGTATAGACGTGTTCTCGTCCATAATACCGAAGATCAACGCAAGCGTGGTAAACAGGATAGGACTGACCTTGTCTGGGTCTTTACCCGGTTATATGTCCTGCCGGACTCCCTTGACCTGGTACGGCTACTCCGTCTGTCCCAGCTTGCGAAGTTCCTGGATGTTGTAACCGGCAAATGACAATCTTCTTAAAGCCTTCCACGAATCCCACGACGTCACGACGGATTCGTACAACCTCTTCAAAACTCGTTAAAACTCATAAATTACCCTTTTAAATTCTCAAAGGTTCTCGAAACTCATTCTTATGTCTTTCTTTCTTGTTTTTTTTTCCAACTGAAACGAAAAAATGACACGTCATTGTTATCAGTTCTCTCTGGCCCACCCCCCCGAATATTAAATTTAGTCGCTATACGAATTCATTGCCAACGGGAACTGGAACAAAGATTTATACATTCTTTAACAGCGGCCATTTTGTAATACCTGAATGTGCAAAAAATATGTACTCACGGAAGACTCCTGTGATTTTCCCAAGACTTAATAAAACTTATATTTTCAATGAGCTGAACATAATATTTTAGTTAAGGTTTTTGGTTTCAGCAGACCTGCTACATTAAATCCTTCCCCCCCGGATACTTTTGTTCAGCTCATGGTGGCTGTTTCCAGAAAATGACCGAAACCCTGTCCCCGGCGAGAACTTTGCTCACACGTTTTCGTTCGACGCATCAAAAAATTTGTTCGTTCATACAAATCTTAACTATAACAATAGAAAATCTTTATCCCTTTTATTTTTGTATTCACAAATCATAAGCTTGCCAACACCATTCTGGTGCCTTATTTTATGTTTTTGAACCCCCACGACGTTTGTTTTACCCGAAAATTTGCACACCCCGACCCTGAAACGAAACGCAATCTCACACAAAGAGACACGCTCCTGTCGCCATCTATGGTTTAGACGCCCATTCACTAGCGACCCATAATATAATCAATTCTTCGCACCTTTTATGAGCGCGTTTTGTACGGATTTAGTCATCATACCAACAGATGGCGCTTTACTCCGTCACAAGGCCTTGCCAAGACTTCTTGGGCTTGTAGCTTTTATTATTTTTTTTCCTTCTGCACGTGTTGCAGCTATGGTTCTCAAGAACTAGAAGAGAATCAACATAGAACGTTCGTTCTTGTTTTTTTTTAATTCGTAACCATTAGCCAATAATATGCGGCGAAGAGTCTCCCGGCATCCATTAAAAGCAATATTTTCTTTTAATTCTCCCAGCAGAGTTCTCAAAGTAGGAACTTACTTTTTAACTATATAAAATTCGTTGATTTTATTTCTAATGGCATCCATGTCGAAATTATCTAAATTTGACACGTGGCCGTTTTTTCCTAAGGGTTCTCCAGACACCTTCATTTTGTCCACCTTCCTTTTTTATTCTTTTTAGTGTTGTAATAATTTTTGGCTTTACAAAGTAGTTTGACAATAAATTTAAATTTCCCATGTAATATTTTGTCAAAGCGTTAGTTGTCTGTGGTGAATTATATCTCTTTATAATATATGTTTTTTTGTGTTCTATGTCTGTGTCATATTCTGTCCTGTCAAATAATTTTAATACGCAAATATGCAATTTTGTAAATCCTTTAATTTTCGCCTTACTATTATTATAGTTTAGAAAATGAAGTTTTAATTTACCTACCCAACATAATTTGGTCCTTCGAGCCGGATCTACCATAAATTATACAATTTGAACCTGTTCTGCCTGAGTTTTAAAACGCTAACTACCAGGCAAACGTTGTATATGCACAAAATACATATATGTACTCATAGACCCTACAAGTCGACATCTCGACGACACAAAAATAGCAATCCTTGGGAGAGGCTTTCACCTGAGAGGGGTTCCTAATAGTATAACTATAATTTATAAGCAATAAAAGGTACATTGTAAATATTTCTCTTCATTTGTTTGTTTAAAACGACGTACCTGATTGTAATATCTACTTATTTAGGAAATAAAAGGCTTTTTTATTTTTATTTATTTATTTATTGCTCTGAGAGCTGTCTACTAAAACATAAACAAAATAAGTTTTTCGACTTATATGTCTAGACGTATGTGTCCCCGAAGTAGCCATGAGCTATTTGAAGCTGACAGCTCTCGAAGTAGGCTACTGCTGACCGCCCTGCACACTTCTATTAAATAACCATCGTTACCCCTTACATGCTCTCCATTATATGAACATGCCTGCTTAATTTGATAAATACCTAATGATATGATAATTAGTTCACTGTGGGCTAGCTTAAAATCAATGGTTCAAATTATCATTATGCACGGTAATGGTTTCAAAGTTCGACCTACGCCTATTATAGTTCTCATTTATAATTACTTCTGCTAAGGCATGTTCTATATTCATATTCATATTTATCTGTTCTAATATTTCCCCAGCATCTACACGATCGACTAAAGGAGGGTGAAAACTGTTTAATAAATAGAGAAGCAGCCACCTTAAAATCTTTCAAAAAAATTTTACTAGCCACATTAAAATAATTTTGGCGAAATAACTTGAAATCACGTTTAAATCTACCGTTGACTACTTCTACAACCCAACGGCATATAATGACTGCTCTCGACTTATTTGCTTCAATAGTAGAAAGTTGTGTTTCACCCTCCTCTAAAGATGCAGGCGCATAAGTTCTATATCCATGTTGATGCAACGGGTAACGAATCACGGAAGCCCCTATCCAATATAAAGGCATCGCCTGGAATAAAATATTCCTGTAATAGAGTTTCATTTGAAAATTTTCATTTCATTGTATCCGAGTCGTAAGTAGTAGCAGGATAGGGGCCCAGTACATATGTCCATCTGTAGATACCATTAAAAACGGATTAACCAGATTTCGGTATTTATGAAGGCTATAAGTTCTTTTTTGATAGAGATAATTCGAACTTTTTTCAATATAAGAGTACGTCCCATCAAAAATTACAATAGGCCTGTCAACCCCCTCAAAGTTACCAAATAATGCTTTTGGTATTGTGAGATATCTGTCTATTATCTGTTGACTATTTATATGATTTAGGCCCAGAAATCTAGGAACAAAATATTCAAAAGCTAGGGATACTTTTGGTATTTCTAATAACTGAGGCACTTCATGGAACATTTGGTTGAACTGTGTTTTGTTTAACCCAACCCATGTTTGTACAACATGTTCTTCCATGGTATCAATGCTGTCAAAATTAAGTAATCCACAATCAATAACTTCTTTTAGGGACATCATATCCTGGATGTGATTTGCAATAAAATACTGTACACAATTAGATTTTAAACTTTCTAGAAATCCCAGCCTTCAATAACTAAATGAATATCACATAGACGATTATTCTCAGGAACATAATACTTATAACGATTGAGCAACATTTTTCTAGTAAAAAGAGGAACTCTGTACCTCTCTGTTCTCTGGCACCCTTGAATAAAGCACCAACGTTCTGTTTCAACAGCTCATATATCCTGGTAATAGTAGGTTCGTGTTGGTTGTTTCTAACTTCTTCAGGTTGGCTAGCAGGAGGCTCAGTTAGAACTTGTGCAGGTATCTGTATTTCTTCATGGGAGCCTTGGGAAGAAGTTGATGGGCCTGAGACCATATGGACAGCAGCTTTGTCTGCAGCCACCTAACAATTATGACATATGTGGCTTCCTTGTTCTATCTATAACAAACATACATCACCTTCATTATAGTAGTCAGACTATACTCTTATTTATATAAACTGAATCTAAGCCATCCAGGGCGCACCCAAACACAAACGAAAATTTATTCATATTGGTCCAACCGTTTAGGAAGAATTCAGTAACATTCACACATACACATACAATCTGCCGTCGCGTGCGCATTTAAGTCTAATCATGCTTTGATGCAAAAGTTTGCGTAATAATAATCATGAGTTAAAAAAAAAATACGTGATCATTAAATTTTGTTTATGTACAAAATATAAAAATATCCGTACTAAAAAAATTGTAGAGCGGTTACAACAATGGAAAAACGAAGCAGGAAAATATATAGCAGGCAAAACTAGATTATACAGGAAGAATTTTTTTTAGTACCGATATTTTTATATTTTGTACATAAACAAAATTTAATGAACACGTATTTTTTCATTTTTTTTTAACTCAAAAATAACAAAGTTATCGTTAGGTAAAGTTATTTACGTTTAAACAGAATTTGAGGGTCACCCTATCGCTGTACTTGGTAATAGGCAACTACAAAATCAGCTGGTAGGTAGGTTAGCGAGCGCCCGCGCCCAGGGCCGTTGACCTTTGTGCGTTTATTTTATTTTTGTTTAATACCTATTATTTTTTGTAATAATTAAAGGTCGTCACTTTTGAGCTGAGTACCGATATTCCCTTCATACTTTATTGGGCTTAGGACCATCAATAATGCCTGAAATGCATGCGTAATAATAATAATAATAATAAAAACTATGAACTTTCGATTGAAATAATGAAACACAAATGATGATTATTACTACGTAAACTTTTGCACTAAAGGCGTATTTAAAAAAATGTAATCAGCTTATTTACGTTAATCAATGATATCTACTTACTAAGTTACTCGCTAACCTAGTACCTACCAGTTGATTTTGTAGTTGCCTATTACCTAGTACAGCGATAGGGTGACCCTCAAATTCTGTTTAAATGTAAATAACTTTAGCTAACGATAACTTTGTTATTTTTGAGTTAAAAAAAATGAAAAAATACGTGTTCATTAAATTTTGTTTATGTACAAAATATAAAAATATCCGTACTAAAAAAATTGTAGAGTGGTTACAACAATGGAAAAATGAAGCTGGAAAATATATAGCAGGCAAAACTAGATTATATACTTATAGCAGGGTCAAAGGTAGGTTACGAAAATAAGAAAACTAATGTCGAACAAAGTTTATGATTCCCAACATTTGTCAGGACAACTTAATTAACAAATCAAGCTGTAACCAAAATAAGACCCTAGAATGGTAGAGAATGACTTGAGTGGAGTCACGCACTTGTAAATGTTGTGTGTAGGGTTTAAGACGTCTTTGATAGTTAACCAACACTCCCCTATTCCACTCAAGTCACTCTCCCGCCTATCCCAAGTAACCCATAAAAACTTAGATAACAAGTTATGTGGACGGCTCGAACGCCACGAGTATACTGAAGCCGACCGGATGACGAGCGCCTGATATCGCAAGTCGTTTCCGCCAACTGATCGCTATCCCTCTCTAAATCCCTATTCTTCACGAAACAGATCGCGCCACCTAGCGTCGTCACGATCCAACACGAGATCGAGCGACGTCATAACCAAGTGATCTCCTTTCCATAAGTCCCAGACACTTCATAATTGGAAGACTCTAGACTGCATTACCTTCACTAGCGGTTGAAGTCTTCCCAAACACAGAAAGCATAATATGGATACCTAGAGAGCGCAAGACGACATAATTGGCAGCGATAGCGGGAGAAGTACCTGTCCAAATTGAAGCAAAGGAGATCTACATGGAGAATCAAGACTGCTAGTCTCATGGTGGAACTTGGTGCTGTTAACTGAAGATTGCGCACCCCCATTGAGTTGGAATTCAGGGCGTTTTTTACCACTCTTCCCTAGACCAGACGGAGTATCAAGAGTTGTAGACGTGCAAACTACCAAAGGGCGTGTGCGTCGAGCGTGTTTACCCGTCTCTACTCCCTTCGTACGGCAGGAGAACTGAAGAGTTGAAATTATTGGCCTTCTGAAGATATACTCGTAGCGGTGTCTATTAGATGTTGTTAAATTATTATATAGTCTATTATATGTTGTTAAATTAATATAGCAGACGTTCATTATGAGGAACATTCTTTGTATGCGTATTAGTTAAGTCTCGAATCTGTCACTACACGAGTAACATTAAACATTCTAACAGCCTAAGTTGGAAGTTTTATTTGCCCTTAATGTATGCCTGAACACACTACCCTTAACCTTGGTAAGTGTCATGTACGTGACAATATAATTTTACACTGTAAGTCAAAGTGCTATTAAATATTAATTTATATAATGATAATAATATGACACGAATGTGATTGAAGTAAAAGGCTTGATTGCGTTTCTATAAATAAAATATATTGATCAAATGAAGATTTTTACAATATAGGTACACATAATATACTCACGCGTTTCTTTCAATCCTTCAAAAAATACTGAAATATTAAAAAATCTGTTAAAAATTATTTACCGAATCGATTATAATTACAGAACCGAAATAAAAAATATTTTTTTTTATAAATTATTACACTGCCATTTCGTTAAAAACAAAGATAACTTTTAGAACTTTTAGGGAACCCTTGTAACTAGATGGCGGTTTTTATTTAATTTTTCCGACTAAATTTTGTATTGAGTGTGACATGCCCATGTCATTGTCTATGATGAATCTGTGACTTTAATGACACATTTTGTATTTTTAAATATTTTTATTTACATTTTCTATGTACATATTTAACGTTTTATGTTATGTTAAATAGGTTTTGCAGCCGCTATTATGTTTTTATTTTTGGATTTGATTTTTGTATTGGTTCTATGTTGCAGTGGATGTTAACTGTATTTTTGATTAACTAAATGAAGGAGTAGCAGTTATCATGGTTTGTTATCGATGCCAGAAATCACTACGTGGCTCTGAGGGTGTCAGATGTGGAAAGTGCGATTCGCGATATCATATTCAATGCGCCAGTGCTAACACTAATGTGGAACTAGATACTGGTGACAAGGCGTTACATTGGGTGTGTGCCACATGCCAGCATCCCGCAAGCGTGACCAGATTAGAAATCCCCGACCCACAAACTCTTGTGAGAGCGATTAATGCCATTGCGGAGAAATTCGAGCTGGTCAACAAAATACAGTTACCGAAACTAAACAACGATTTGTTACAATTAAAATCCGTAACGGATAGAATACTGAAGCAAAATGAGGATATACTGTTGAAAATTGAGGAGTTGAGGAGCAAGAAATGTGCGGTTCAGACGAAGCGCAGTCCACGGAACCATTATCGATGCAGGGATCTGATTTTGTCGCCCAGAAAAGAAGAACGTGAACCAATGTTGGGCGCCGTAAAGTTCATAAGATTCAGGACGCGCAAAAGATCCTATCCGCTGTTCAAGATGTTGCTTCATTTTAATAGAAAATTACGCAGATATAAAAAAACAAGGAGATAGCACAATAGCAATGATGAAAGTTTAATAAATTGTATATAAATTAGGATTATTAATAATCGTTAGATTTGTATGGGCGTTCAAACAAAATTTCAAATATCTTTGTTATTTGTGCGTTTATGTTTATTAGACCGTAAACCTGCGATAACCAGACATATCTCAATTCAGGAAGGTTATGCTTCTACCATCTCTGTACTACCTCTCAGTACTGTAGATAATTGTACAGGAATTTGGATCGTGGTGGCTTTTGATGGTACCAATTGTCAAGGCTTCAGATCCTCAATTTGTCCAAGTGTAAAAAGTATTTTTTTGATATTTTATATCTGGGTTTAACTAGGTTATCATGGGGAATCATGATACATTTTTTCTTACATTTTGATGTAAGACAAAAACTTTTTTTTTTTCCATATTGTTCATTTATTGATCTCAATTTTTGGCAATTTTATTTAAACATCAAGCGCTTTTTTTATTGTTTACTAGCGGATGCCTGCGACTTCGTTAGCATAAAATTAGTTTTTCTAATAATTCGTGCACAAACTAACACGAAAATTTCAAAAACTATTTTTGTAGCGCATTTATCTCTATGTATATTGTTTTAGCTGTACCTACGTCTTTTTTAATGTTCCACAGTGTGAGGAGGAACTGCCAAATTTCCTTCGACAAGGTAGTCGGAGACCTTGTATATCTGTTTATTATGTTGTTGAGTTGTGTGTGTATTATTTGATATTTAAATTTAGAATTTTGATATACTCTAAATATTTATTATGTAATCTTAGTAACCTAAATTAAATATCTAGCTGTACGTATTTCCTGTTTTATTTAATTGAAATTCTTCAACCCTTGAAGTTTTAACAGGTTTTGCCTGTATTTTGCAATTTTTTAATTCCTCCTTCCTCCTTCCTCCTTGTATTTTGTGGAAATTTTGTTCATGTTCATTATTTTTCTTAAATAAAATTACTTGCTCTGTAGATTTTTCTCGTTTTATTATTATTGTACTACTTACGTTCAGAACCCTAAAAAGAAGCCTGTATTCTACTTCAAGGTTCAATTTATTTATTAGCCAAAGTTTATCAAAATCTATTAAGCCTTACTTTCGCATTTATAGTATCAGGAATGGACTATATTATAACAATTCTAAATGTAACGTTAGGAAACCACAAGATTAGATAATTACGAGTAGATGAAAATAATGTCTCGGTGAAAGGAAAATTATATAATTTCTCTTTCAATAAACATTTCCGCTGAGCTAACGTTCATGGTCTTCAATTATACGACATTCAACGCTTTATATCTTAGTTTCTATTTTGTAGTGTTTCCGATACAGAGAATATCATCAAGACAAATTACTGAATTAAAACCCACGTTTCTCAAATGAGTTATGACTTTTCACACATTTTGGAGACAAACTGATCACTACTTGGAGGACATTCTGTTATTGCAAATAAATCAACTAGTTTTTGAATCGCAGTTGACATTTTCTCGAGCGATAACTTGGAAAAGGATTTGCTAGGGACGTTTGTTTGACAAACTTCCTTGCAAAAGGGTATTTTGTATCCAAAATGGTCTCGCTATACCCTGCGTGTACCTGAGTAATTGCGGCGCTGGGGCACGAGACTTATTCGCTGATGCGGGTTTCAGCGTTTGCTGCTGTTACGTCGAGCTCGAGTATGGACGGCGGCTCTGGGTCGTTATTTTCTTCCCACCTCGGTTTCCTCGGTTCGATAAGAACCAGGGTGGGACTGACCAGTTTCCCGAATTAAAGTAACGATTTCTATTCTGAGAGCTGGAAGATCTCAGATTACTTTTTTTAATCTGCAGGCCTTGTCGTTCAACATCTTTGGCTGCCTTGATCCTTCTGGCAGCTTATTTCCGAGAAGAGTTTCATCTCTTACAGTCAATCATGAACAATAATGAAAAATACAATCATGAACAATCTGTGTAAGCATTGCTTAGATGGTGGATAGCGTTCTTCTTGTCATCCTCACTTAAGAGAACATTCAGGGCTCTATTGATGGCCGTTATCCCTGTTTCTTACAGGATCCGTTAGCGTGGCTGATATTTCTGCATTTAACTTAAGCGGTTGTAGCAGCTTACAGTTGTCAGGGATAAGGTATTCCTTCAACAACTTCTCCTTTTTTTCTTTTGGCAAGCCTTTTACCAGAAGAGGGAGCCACAATTTAGTCAAAGGAGAATGCCAGATTCTGACCCAGTCCTAACTCAGAATTTTGCGGAAAATGTAAATGTACTAAAATTATCCAATTTTTAAATAATTGTTTTTTAATAAACCATTTTTATTATTAAACTCCGGAATAAAAATCTGTCAAAAAAAGTAATTAAATCCATTACGGTATTTCCTCGTAACAGACATTGTTTACTTATTTTTTAAAAACCTGATTTCAACCTTGGGTTCGAGAACTTTCGAGGTTCAAAATGACTAGAATCCAGAGCTGCGAAGTCTGATCAATATGAAAAAATAAACAATCATAACACTGTCAAACTGTCAAAACACATATTATTACACCTTGGAGTAATTTGAAAATAATTATACCCCTAGTTATAAAGGGTTAAAAGGTATTATATATTTAATAGTACACAAAATCCAATAAAATGAAGTATAATATATTGTTGCAAAGGAATTTTTTTAGTGGGTTAAACTCCTATACATTGTCTGGCATTGTCCTTTTCATGTATATTTTCCCCAAACTCAGGAGTATCGCAGGTTGACTCACCATGCGCTTTGAGCTTATACGTGCGTATAAAACGTTAGTCTATATAGCTGAGCCCTTTTAGCTGAGATCCTGTATAACTACAGCCCGTGCGAGTTATCTTGAGACTTACGCTCGAATAACATCCGGTGCCTCCTGGTGGATCTTATAGTAGGTACATCACATTTTGTGAATGGATTGATAGTACCAAAACAGTGAATAGGCCAGCTGGTTCGGCGAAAAACAATCGTTTGATTTGTTGAAAAATGATTAAATTTTAAGTGTTTAAAAATAATATTGTCTTTATTATGTCGAAGTATCAGATAAGAAATCAAACTCGAATAGCTTTTTAAACCTACAATTTCGTTATATTTTATTTTGGACAAAAAAATTAACGGTTCATTTGTATTTCCAAATGTATAACTAAATTAAACCTGCATAGGTACGAATAATAATAACTACATTATATAATGATGTATATATGTATAGTTTTTATACTTCCTGTACACAGAACTCGACATTGTAGACAATATTTAGGTATTAGTTGTATAAATAACTTTCGTTGTTTACTATGACACTAAATTAAATAATGACAAATAGCCACTTTAGTTTGCCTCAGTTTCGACGCGCTAGTAGCATATCTAATGTTATAAAATCTTTGCTCGTATATACCTCATAAAAACAATATCGCTGTGTAGGTATGAGAGGGCATCCTACAGATATTTTAGTAGCAAAAGCAACCAAGGTCGACAAGTAAGTATTCTTGAGACGTCATTTTTTCGCGATCTATAAATAAATAGGTAATAGATACTTACAATAATAGTAATCAAATATATGTTTTTATATAGCATCAGCTCGCGCTTGACTGCGAACATACATACAGGGTGATTCGGACTTTAGTGCGGACATTTTTTTTCGTGGTTCTGTATCATTAATAGAACATAAATCTACAAACAGTTCGATACATTTTATGTAATTTTTTTTTTCAATTTATGTCTCAGAAATAACAAAATAATGGACACATTCCCAAACAAACTGCGCAACTGCTGGCGGCACTTTGTAAGACGCCGACAAAGAAATACCGGCAGTAGTCATATCGCTTCGGCTTCGGCTGACGGGGGTGGCAGGGGTGAGGGGATCGAAAAATCCCTGAGGGTGCCTGCCGAATTGCCGATGGGCGACCAGTGACAGACAATCTGCCGTCGCTTGCGCATTTAAGTCGAATCATCCTTTAATGTAAAAGTTTGCGTAATAATAATCATCATTTGTATTTCATTATTCCAATCGAAAGTTTATAATTTTTATTATTACTACGCATTATTGATGGTCCTAAGCCCAATAAAGTATGAAGGGAAATTCGATACTCAACTCAAAAGTGATTACCTACCTTTAATTATTATAAAAAATAATAGGTACAAAAATAAACGTAGAAAGGTCAACGGCCCTAGGCGCGGGCGCTCGCTAACCTAGTACCTACCAGCTGATTTTGTAGTTGCCTATTACTGTGCTATTACTTAGTACAGCGATAGGGTGACCCTCAAATTCTGTTTAAATGTTTAAACTTTAGCTAACGATAACTTTGTTATTGTTGAGTTAAAAAAAAAAAGAAAAAATACGTGTTCATTAAATTTTGTTTATGTACAAAATATAAAAATATCCGTACTTGAAAAAATTTCTTCCTGTATAGTGGTAGCTGTGGCCTAAAATGCAATGAGCTTACTTAGGAAATGTATATTCATCATCATTATCAACCCATATTCGGCGCACTGCTGAGCTCGAGTCTCCTCTCAGAATGAGAATGGTTAGGCCAATAGTCCACCACGCTAGACCAATGCGGACTGCATTGGCAGACTTCACACACACGCAGAGGTTTAAGAAAATTCTCTGGTATGGAGGTTTCCTCGCGATGTTTTTCCTTCACCGTTTGAGACCTACGTACGTAGGTACGTACCAAAATTTGGATGCCTTGTAACGAGGAGTATCCGAATCCATATATATATCCATGTATATTCTAAGTTATTGCTTACAGTCTGTCAAAAAAGAGATGGAAATTAATGAGGTCGCTACTATCGCTTACATGGTATCCCTGTATAATTCACCTAAAAAGGTTTGATACTTTAAATTTATTAATTATTTAATTAATTACTTAAAATTGTGCAAAATAACATAACGCCTTTTGTCATGTACAAAAAAAAATAAACAAAAGGCCTACGTCCTGCAGTGGACATTCATCGGCTGATATGATAATGATGAACATAACACATATACACGATACGGCGACGAAAACCGCAGTAAATGAATCAAACGATGGATGTTTTAACTCGTCCTTAGTGTAAAGATTTTAAGAAATTAAGTGCTGCTTGCTTGACACTCAGGTATAGTCCCAGATTCCATACAAATCTGGACATGTCCTTTTCACTTTTCTTTGGAACAGTCTAGCTCTAGGCCAAGCTAAACGGAATAAGCAGTTGGATGTAGAAATAATAATAAATAGGTACTAATTATTTTTCATTAAATTGAAAAAAAAATACTCAAATTAATCAGAATTCAACCAAAGCTGTTCTGTTGGATTGACATTTTTTATATTTAAATCCAATTAAATATAATATTTTTCTTATATGTTCATGACTTCCATCATAATTTAACTCTTCCCAAACAATATGTAACAATTTTCTGAGTGTTGGACTTTCCGCACTGTGTAAAAAAGTGCATTTTGCCGAATTGCACATAGGTGAAAATCATCCAATATTTTTCTTGGGCGACCAATTCTATGTTTTCCAGGTGTTTCAAATATTCCACCGTTTGACATCCCTTCACCAACAATACGACGAATAGTAGTTTATGATATTCCTGAAAGTGTTAAACTGAGCTTAAATTAAAATTTAAAGTAAACAAAAGTAAATAGACATAATGTAACTTTTTCACAAGTATCAAAACGTACTGATTTGACAACAAACATCCATTATTTCATAACCTATGCGACATGTAAGCAATGCAACATTATGAACATTTTAGAGACCAAAATAGCGTTCCCTTGATTAAAAATTATTGGACTCAAAAAAATGTACATACCAGTCATTAGAGCTGCTCGACCATAAATATCACTTAAGTCTTAGTCTACTCCACTTGTTCTGTCCTTAAAATCGTTTAAAATCTCTAAAAACCACTTCTCTTGAACCACTTTTGTACGGCTTAGGCATTTCTAGTCAATTTAACTTTTTCTAAAAGAAAGTTTTGAGCCAAAACTTAGAAATCGATATTTTTGTAATATCTTTTAACTTTGACAATGTTTGACAACGTATCTACTTTTTACCACAGAGTGACTATAGACTAGAAATTTCTTACACAGTGTTAAAAAGCAAGAATTTGTAGTTAGCTAGAGATAGAATTTATTGTGATTTTTTCTACAATTATGACCTAACGTTGGTTTATGATTTTTGCTCATTGTACTGAGGGCTTTTCGTTGGGTTTGTCGCAAAACTACGGTGCTAACTCAACACTTGCGCAAGTTCGAAGTATCATAAAAAAACGGGGAACCTATGAGTTCATATTATTTTTAAAAACATTCTAGGTTACTAACCAACAACACAAGCCCAAATACTGCTGGTGTTAACTGGCATTTATTTTCTGTAATTGACCTTAAATTAAGGCAGTTTTCACATATTTTATATGGACTCGCCGCACACGCCACACGCTCTTCTTGTAGCCCGCACCGGCCACTAAACGCTGACACAAAACGCCGCAACACGCCACTCGCGCGATTATATACTGCATGCTTGGGTTAAAATGTAGCAGCCACCGACCACAAGTGTCGACCACCGGCCACAAGTGGTTGTCGCGCGCTTCAGTTACTTTTGTGGCCCCTTTTTGCTTCTTGTCGCGTGTGGCCCGTGTGCGGCGACACTTATGGTTGCTAAATATTCTATTCCCTCAGCATTTTCCTCGTAAACGTGTCTTGTTGAGTGACAACAGGTACTTTACTAGTAAGGAAGGAAAATCAATATTAAGTTTTTATTATTACTCACATTACGCTCATGCATTGCACCGGTTTCTTACTCATATGAAAACCCGATTTAATTGCTAAAGTGATATTATAATTACAAATTACTTTTAGTATTATTATTTAAACACTTCGTTTTCCAATAAAACATAGAATTATATTTTAATGATGATATAAAAATTAATATTTAATGAACCACCTTACTCTCATTTGACGTGCTGGTTGAGCATTTCTGAAGTCACTTTCTTTTTTCATTAACTTAAACATGGTGGAGATACTCAACAACATAGACGTTTTATTCAAAACTCCGTTCTTCGACTATTATTATATATTTAGCGTTCTATATGATCTTCCAACAAGGAAAAATGGGAAGTATTCAATAAGACTGGCATAAAAGATGATTGTGGGTGTTATCCGTCCATCACAAATCTCATAATTATCAACCCATATTCGGCTCACTGCTGAGCTCGAGTCTCAGAGAGAGTTAGGCCAATAGTCCACCACGCTGGCCCAATGCGAATTGGCAGACTTCACACACGCAGAGAATTAAGAAAATTCTCTGGTATGCAGGTTTCCTCACGATGTTTTTCCTTCACTGTTTGAGACACGTGATATTTAATTTTTTAAAATGCACACAACTGAAAAGTTGGAGGTGCATGCCTCGGACCGGATTCGAACCTACACTCCCGGAATCGGAGGCAGAGGTTATATCCACTGGGCTATCACAAGTGAAAGCGTATCGCAATCACCGGTATACTTTGATGTGTGGCGTAGAAACCTTCAACGATGGCACCGCGGCCATTTTGACGGTTTCAGTGGCGCGGTGGATTTTACATGACGAAGGTTCTGGGTTTGATCCCCGTCTGGGCAGATCCATTATCAGGTACCATCAGGTGAGATTGTAGTCAAGGGCTTACTGGTAAAGAATAAAAACAAATCCCAAGACCATCGCACGGACCATAAGCCATCAGCAAAGAATTATACTCCAAGGAGAAGAAGTGAATCTACATACACGAAAACGTTGGACATAGTAGCGATACAATTTTACGCATACGAAATATTTTGGAATTGAAGTCAACATTTTTGATTTTAATTTTCTTTATCATCGAGGTTTAATAAAACACTTACTTATTTTTTAAATATTCGAAGAAACACAATTGAGAAATACGAAAAAAAAGACAAAAGTATTTTTATAATGTCGGGATCGAATCGAACATTACCTCGTACCTTGGTTATTATACACCACTAGTCCAAATGGTAGAAATAAGTTGAAATTAATGTACGCTTACTGTCTGTATGTGCCTATTTCCGCAATCTCATGTCCAAAAGTCTGTGTAATGAAGATTTGGCCATCAGCTGTCACTCTTGCCCCTCTATAGGATGGCCCTTGACAGTGGGCTGTCGTGATGGGTCAAGGTGTAGTTCCAGTAATAAGCTTTCCAGCTTATACTGGAACTACACCGAAGGGAGTCCAGTCATACGGTGTATCAACACAGGCTTCTAACAACATATAACTTCTAACGCAACATTTGCACGTTGCACGCGCGTTTTTAATTTTCATAATCGGTCGGTTAATTATCATAATTGTATAACAATTTAACTGCAAATAAGTTGTTCTAAAGTGGGTCTTTTTAACATAAAGGCGTCTACAGGCTGGGGTTTATCACTACATATTATAAAACAAAGTCGCTTTCTCTGTCCCTGTGTATGCTTAAATCTTTAAAACTACGCAACGGATTTTGATGCGGTTTATTTATTAGATAGTGATTGAAGTGGAGAAGAAAGTTTATATGTATACTAACATCCATGGTTCTCGCGGGAGTTGTGAAAAGCTGAAATCCACGCGGACGATGTATGAAAGTTGTCAAACTTGGAAAGGTAGGCAGTTTGTAGTTTGGATTATGCTTTGGGAGGCAGCAGGTAATAAAGGTGTACATATGTGTAGACCATTGCATTGGTTCTAAGTCCATATGGACCCCCAAGGATCCACGAAGACTCAACGGAGGTCTACGTTGGCGTGACAAAATAATAGAAAGAAAAGAAGAAGAAGAAGGAAGAAGAAAGGTACGAAGAGACCGTGTTAATAAAAATAGCAAAAAGAAGAGGAGAGAGGATACCACCTTGAGGACTGGGGTTCCTCAAGGTGGTATACTCTCTCCTCTTCTTTTGCTAAAAGCGATGGATATGAGGAGATCTTATTGTTATTAAGCACACACTGCTGGCGTCCATTCAAGTAACCGTGGAACCAATTTAATGGCACCTGAGACATGTTGAGGGTTTTTAATATAGCAAGAAGGATGTCCAAGTCAACCGTATTAAAGGCATTACTAAAATCTTAAAGAACAAGAACAGACAGAAGTTGATTATCCATATTAGCCCGTAAATTGTCACAAACCTCAACAAGAGCGGTAACAGTGCTATGTCCACGTCTGAAACCCGATTGCAATGGATGAAGAATATGATTGTTGTTTAGAAAAGGATTAAGCTGATGATGCACAATACGTTCCAGGACTTTGGACAAGAAGGGATGGATGGATATTGGCCGATACTGAGATAAGGCAGTGGGATTTTTAACTTTAGGTATGGGTATAATGTGAGCTTTACGCCAGAATGTTGGAAATTGTCCAGATGATAAGGAGAAATTAAAAATATGAGTAAGAACTGGCAACACAGAATCTAGAACTAATAAAATCATTTTCCGGTTGATACCATCAAGACCAGTCGCATCTGACTTAATTGCCTGAATATGTTTTTTAACATCAATAGAAGAGATAGGGGAGAAATCAAAAGGTGTACAGTTTAAAGAAGGTAAAGAGCTAAGGTGAGACAATGTACAGGATTTTGCCTGAGGATCTATAAGCGAGATAGTAGAAAAATGAATGTTGAGGGCATCAGTATCAAGATTACAAGAAACATCTGGACGTTAAAAGTTATCTTGTTACAAATCCGTAATTGAGAAAACTATTGTCGGAGACTAGTGACCCATTCTTTCCTTCTGCAGTTGAGGTCTTGAAGAAATTAGTCGATTTTTTATTTCAACCGGCCGGGACGACCCCCTTTTTAGGTCATGCAATTCTCACCCTCTGGGGAATTTAGGCGTCTAACTGCATACGGGTCTACTAATAAGGAATTTATGTAAACACTAGTTATTATCACTACTTTACATAATTAGATTTCTCGTTGGTCGCATGTTAGGCCTACGGTTAATTTATGGATGGATTTGTTACATCGTGATGTTACCTCGAACTCGTGGGCATCTGCCGGTTTATAATAACAATGATCAAGTTTTTTGGTAGTCTTTTTTAGTGCGTAAACTTGTTCAAACATAAAAGGTCACAGTAATCTATTATCATAATAGTACGTCATGAAATAATGATTTTGTCTCAATAAACAATAAATAAATGTCATTTATACAGATACCAGTTGTAAGTCACAATTATTGCCAGCCGAATATAGGAAAATCGGATAGTTTAAAGTGACGTCATAATATGATTTTGGTAAAGTGCGAGCCTATTTCATATAAAAAAAATAAATAGTGCATGAATATAATTTGTAAGTGCTTTAATATTTAGAGTAAATACCTCAAGCAAGTAATATCGTTAATTTTCAGCTAGTAATCTAAGTTTGTTTTTTCAACGCCTTAACGTTAAATTAAATTGGGAGGCTTAAATGAGGTTCAGTCAATTTAACACATGAACATTGAACACTCGGGCACAAAATAATCAATAATAAGCCCACTAAAAAGGCATCAATAGAGAAATAAAGAAGAATAACGCCTATGATGAAAAATAAATGATACGACAAGTATAAAATAAATAAATATTACACATTATAGAAATAAATATAAATATTAAGTATTACAGATATAAATATTACATATTATAGAAATTAATATCAATATGTATTATAGAAACTAATATTAATATCAATAATTGTAGTATTACTTATTTCTGTAATAGTTATTACAGAAATAAGTAATACTTCAATTATTACAGAAATAAATGGTGTGCGCAGTTTATTGTCGTTTGTATCGATACACACGCGCAATAACATCGCGTTTGTATCGACGTAGAAACGGTATGCCGCTGTATCGAGTCACAAAAGGTCTACAGTGTGCCTAGTGGGAGTTTTCAATATTTTCATTCTGTTACTATCACGTTGACGTAAACGCAAACTTATAAGGAATTGAAACAGTTGTGCAGTAGTGCCATAAGATGGCGCTGTTTCAATTCCTTAGAAATTCGCGTTTACGTTACGTGACAGTAACAGTATCAAACTGCCACTGTCTGACTCGCGTACATATCGCGACTGTATAGCTTCAAACGGGCGTCGACGGCGCGTTTATAAATCGTGGTGAGTACAGGCCATTACCCAACTCTAACTTTATCTTATCGTATAGTGCTCTACGTGTAGTGTTGTAAATCAGTTTTAAGTTCTCTTGAAACCCCTTAATATTAGGAAAGCTGCGATACTGTTTATACTTCCACTAATGCAGTTTCGATAACATAAATTTTCTTAAATTACACATACATATATATTTTGCATGTAAATTAACTTATACCTAGTCTACAAAATATAAAAAAATGAGAGAAACAATAAAAATTACACGTTAGTCACAATGTATGCCTAAAATCATGTTTACCATGTCGCATAATTTTGTCAAATAGATAAATGAAATTACAAAAACGCTATCTATATTTGTTGCTACCGGTAGTATCTGTTATCTGTTGATAAATATTTAACGTATCGGTTCACGTGTCTACATAAGTATTTACGTCCGTCCAAAGGCGTTTATGTTCTAAGCATTAAATTTCGTTACCGCAGTTGTGTCCCCAGTCTTATATTTCTCTATGACTACGTTTGCTATGCTTCATCTATTATTATTTAACTGCGCGGTGCTAACTTGAGAATTCATTATTTTTTTGGTTTCCGTCACTAACGGTTGACGATGTTCCGTTGGTTCGTGTTAGTTTTTCTGAATGGAGTTTTTGTGGCTTATTGTGCCGATGGTGAAAATGCACCGTTTCGGAGGACACCCTTGGGTGATTTGAAAGGATTTTTGATGAAAACTCGCACCGGCAGGCAGATTTCGGCGTTCACCGCTATCCCTTACGCAGTTCCACCTGTTGGAGATTTGAGATTTAAGGTATACTATTTTTTGTCATTGTTTTATGTGGATATTTCGATTTTATTAAATTACAAATTATCATCATCATTGTCATCATAATTCATATGTATGCAAAGCGAATTTCAAGTACTTTTTTACATAAATTGTGCGAGCTGACGGACGTGAAAAGAGCGATAAGTTTTGGCCCAGCGCGTTAAACCATAACCAGCGCTGAAAAAATAACGAAATATCCTTTATTTTACATTAGATCAAATGACCAAAAATGATTAGAATTCCCAGTTTTTGCAAAATGTAAAAAAAAAATTAAATATTTCTGTTTTGTTGAAATCGTGCATTTTATTAATCAAACTAAAATCAAACCAGTCTAAAACTCATACTGGTTTCCCACCAAATGGACTGACGAAATTAAACGAGTCGCAGGAATTTGCATTCGTTTGGATGCAGGCGGCTCAGGATCTTGAGGTTTGGAAGGCCTATGTCCTGCAGTGGTCCATCCATTTTCATAATAATCCCTCAGCCGATGGATGATGATGAAAATTGATATTATTATTTAAAAAAATACACTGATTTGGACATTGTAATGGTTCAAATTTTGCGCCCAGCAATATATGAAAAATTGGTCTCCTTTGACTCAATTTTTTCATGGAAAATATGCACATAAAGCCATTTTTTGTTTGAAAAAGCATTAAAAAATAAATATCATATCAAAACGTGCTTGGTTAATAAGCTCCAAGAAGCAAGTTCCACTGTCGTGTTAATAGGGTCCCTGGCCCTGTAATTGGGTTAAGCTGATGATGACAGTAATTCATTTCAAATCATAAGATGAATTATTGTCATCTTTTCTTGACCTCAAAATAGAGACTAATTAATAATCCGTGTCGTACTCACGAAATTGTGCTAATTATTTATCATTAATCTCTCATTAATCATATCTGCTTCGAGCAATTTTATCAATGAATTTTCTTGATGATAATCGCACACCGTTGTTGCATTAAAATTTAGCATCATTCAAAGACCAGTCTTGTATTCCATGGTTAATCGTGACACTCCGTGTTTGTCGCTAACGTCCGAAAATGTGTTACTTCGCATAGTTTAACTTACAGGCCGCTTACTATAGAGCACGTAACTTGAACACTACCTTTCAGTAATTTGTACGATTACGTATTCTAAATCCCTTGGATGCTTAGTTGGCTTTAATTCCTCGATCTTGATTTGCACTGCGAAGATATGAATTGCTTTTTCAGCTTCTATTTTCACTACGATGTATCTTTTAATATGTATTAATATCATGAATCTTGAAGAAACAAAATTACCAAAGAAGTTATTAAAACAGCAGGGGAGTATCTGACTACTGTTTAACATGATTTTTAGATCGATTATTACTCAGTAGTCTCAATCGAACATAATTTTATTATAAAAGAAGGATGACCTTAAAAATATAAAGTAACTATTGGTCAATAAGTCTCACTCCACAATCTAGAAACTTTTCGCTTCACTTTTAGAGAAAGTAATCAGTAAATCTCTAGAAAAACATCAACCAATTGAACAAACCGGATTCAGGAAAAGCAATTTCAACAGTTGACCACATACATTAGTAATGATTATAGAGAAGTATCAAGAGATTAAGAAACCAGTGTACGTTGTCTTCATTGACTACCAAACGGCGTTTGATACGTACTCTAATCGCTAACTTGGGAATCTCTACATTCACAAAATTTAGAGCCCTGTATTAAAATTTTAAAGTACTTATACAAAGACTGTACCAGTAGAGTGAAACTAGAGAGACTAAGGCAAACTATACCCATTAAAAGAGGGGTGAGACAGGGCAATCCCTTATCCCCTAGAACCTTTATAGCTGTCCTTGACATCTCAAGGACAGTATTCAGTAAGCTAAATTGGCAAAATTATGGAATAAAAGTAAAAGGAATATACCTCAGCCATTTAGGATTTGCTGACGACATCGTATTACAGAAAACAGCAACAAACTTTATTTAATGTTGCAAAGTCTAATCTAGCAAGTAGAGACGTTAACTTATAAAGCTTAGTTACAGATACCGATGCTCTACAATAATCAGATACCAATTTTTTTTTTAATTCTATGTTCGACATATTGATCCATGCGTCAGGTGACCCAAGAGCTGGCGCGTATTTATCTCAAAGGATAAGTCTTTCCATCCAGAGAGATAACAGAACTTATTGACTTCTCGTATGTAAACTACTGGAATATACATTTCATGCGCAACGATGGCAAGCGTCCCGACGGGATGTCATTAATACCCTGGAGAATGGGTCGTGCGCTGGTGTGGGGCGCCACGTGTGCAGATACTTTAGCAGCTTCATACATCCAGTCGACCAGCAGACGTGGGGGGGCGGCGGCAGACATGCGGGAGCGTCAAAAGTTACTAAAATACAGTTGTCTCGGCGCCCAATATGAATTCGTCCCGTTTGGCGTCGAGACACTAGGCCCGTGGGCCAGGAGCGCCCAGACTCTCCACAAGGAGATAAGTAAACGCCTCAGAGAGGCAACAGGCGACCCTTGGGCGGGCAGCTTTCTCGCGCAAAGAATTTCAATCGCAATTCAACGCGGGAATGCTGCCTGCGTGATGGGCACCCTACCATGGGCGGCAAATTTCGATAAGTATTTATAAGTATTAGTTTTAATTTATTTTCATTTTATTGTTGTAGATATAATGATATTTCCTTTTATTTTATTTTTATAATAGGTTTAGCCTAGTTAAATATTATTGTCTTAGCTAGTATAAATTATTGATTGTACTATTTATGAATACATTTAATAGTGAATGCGAATGTAAATTTATTCATGTATTTGTGAATAAATATCTTGTAATGCAGACGTACGTAATCAATTTTCCTGTGAAATTGTCTTCTTCATTCTCAGGCAGCATGTATAAAATATCTAAAAACAAGGAAAAACGCAAGGTGTATCTTAATGGTTTACTTTATGCAATGTTCTTTCATCATTATTATTAAAAACCCATATTCAGCTCACTGTTGAGCACGAGTTTTCTCTCAGAAATATTTTTAAATAAAGTTCTTTACTTAAATCCGAGCCATATAAATATAAAGTGCGTTGAACCTTCGTTAGTCGCTAAGAGCAAAAGAGTGTAACTTGAAATTTTACCAATTTTGAACACAAAGATAAAAAAAATAATTTTGACTAGACTTGGAACACACTGGACTTGACTAATTTTTATGACGTGTTTAAAATATTGTCTATGATTTTGTATAAAAATGGTGTATATCACACCAAGAGAGCTCTAACAAATAAAATATTTCTATAAATAGTACTACATCCAAAACATGAATTTAAAGCATAACAATAAGGTTTGATATATTTGGATAACAACTTACCAAAAACAATACAAAATGCGCTTTATGCCACTTCGTCACTAACAACTTGTTATGCCATACAACAATATGTGTATGTGTCTATACATTATTTTACAAGTGCGATATAAGATATGACGATGGAACGAGCTATGCTAGGAGTATCTCTGCGTGATCGAATTATGAGGAGATCCGCAGAAGAATCAAAGTCACTGCAGCAAGTTCAACAAAAATATATGGATAATAAATAATTATGGATTTTATTCAACTAGAGATTTTTTTAATTATAAAAGCAAATAAAAAACTATGTATTGTGGCATTTTTAATATTCATTTTTTTTGTTTATATTTATTAATTATGTTTATCCTATGACATTGTAAAGGTTATTATTATATTATTAATTATTATTATTTGACATTAGTCAAATAATAATATGCAGGTACGAGTGTACCTGCACAGATTGTAATTTTTAATTTTTTCTAATTTTTATTTTTTGATTAATCATCTGCTATTGAATTTATTTTTTTATATTTTGTCAATAGTATTTGTAATATAAATTGTTTGTTAAATTGTTGTATGCCAGAAATGGCTGAATACATTAGATTGTATGTGTTCTCAGCAAAAATAAATAAATAAGGAATTATGAAAAGGAATATGTCTTGCGTTGGACGTCCATCGGCTGATAAGCTGATGATGATAGATAAATAGAGACATTTTAAGTTTAAAACTCAGTCGTTTTACGTGAAGTGAAAGTAGAACTTAACGCATCGCATGTAATGCGTGCAATACATGCGTAAGTCATAATCAGAAATTGTGTGAATCATTACGCGGGAAACACCAAGTAATTGTTCATTGTCTTTAACAACCCATTACAGCGATGTCTGGTACTTTGAAGAACTGACGCTGGGTCGTCGTGTATAGTAAGGCATCATATCCACCACCTACTCTATGATATCCACGAAGGGAATTTGCCAATGGATGACATTTTTTACATGGTAACTCATATCAATATTACACTAAATTCGTTTTTGGTTTTTGCGATAGTCTAACTAAGCTATTGTGATAATCATATTCCTGGTCAAGAATTATTTGATTTAATTTGTATGAAAACATAAAAAGATAAATTAAATAAAGATTAGTTATACATTTCGGCTACTATAAGTGGACTTGTCAACACCTTTAAGTTATGGGAAATACTCCCGAGCACCCTGTATAATTTCGTTCAACCAGCTAAACAGTTGTTTATGGTTTCGTGAAAATGCACGGAAGTATAATTAAATTAATGGGGAAACTATCACAGCCAAGCAGGAGTTATAAAGAGTTTTAGTTGAACAACCAAAAACCATATTTCCAAGTCACGCCGACGTTTTAATTTATATTTTTATAAGAAATGGTCAAATTGTTTTGCTTGGGAACGTATGCAAGCCCGATATAGCCATAAAAAGAACTTATCAATCTTTTTAAACTTCAATTTGAAATCTCACTCACTGTTGTGTTTTCACTCGTTCTTGGTTAACTTCTCCCTGAGTAACTAGTAAAAATTTTCACAATTTGAAAATTCTTACTTGTCTTTTTATTACACTTTCCGTGTAAAGATATTTAAGTTGCTATTATTGTTATTTTCATACATATTTAAATTAATATGTTAGGTACATATACAATATTGTTTTTTTTGTCACATCTTTTACTATTATAATTGAATATTACATATTTAAAATGTACACACTAACTATTTTTAGTAATGTAGTTATAAAATGTTAACTTATAAAATTATTGTAAAGATGTAAATTTTAAATGATGATATTGTCATTTGAATTAATTTAATAACACATACTTAATCAATAATTTACATGCCTAATTGGCAAGATAAATTTACCATCTACATTTATCGACCATCTGTATATATATATATCATGCATGTATCTGCAAATAAATAAATTGATGGATTGATAAGTTTTTGTGTTTCCATTTCAACTGCTTATATTAAGATTCAAAGGATTTTTTTTTCGTGTTGAGTAAGTGCTGATGGCTCCATGTGGGACCACTACGGCGTCACCGGTGGGTTTGGGTGAGCGCAGAAGCATCGACTGATGAGACCCGAAGGCTGAAATAAAGATAGAGGACGGAACGGCTCTCTAAGGGCGTCTCCTATGAGACTCGGACCTCGGCTTAGAGGGCCATTCGGGAGGGTGTAACCGTGACCTGAGTGAATCAGTCCGGACGCCCCCGAGATCGTGAGTTAGAAATAGAAAACCTACGTCCGGGTGACGTTAAGGTGGGTACAGATTGGTGCAATGCATGTAATGCAACATGCAATGCAAGAATTTGACGTCCACATTGCTGCAATTTATCACGAATGCTCGTGGTTTGGACGCCTCGCGCGCACGAATTGCGCCTGGGTCGCGCACGCTCCGAGCGTTACAACTCGTGCGCGGTTCGATCCGAGATTTGTCGGTTTTTGGTACGAACACAAAGGGGCGCGCAGTGTGCGCAGGACTGAGCCGACTGATTCGTAGTCAATGCGTGTACCGCGCGCGCCACACGTCCAAGGCAGCAGGGAACATGCAATGTAAGGCAGAATATTACATTACATGTTGCATTGCACCAATCTGTACCCACCTTAAGATATCGGGATTCAAAGGAAATTATATAATAAATAGTCTGAGTTCCGGTACGACACGTAGAAAACGTCAGAGGCTGAGGTCAGAGGTATGGTTAGAACAAACTTGTACCTCTTCCAAGTATGCCCGCTTCCATAAGGTCACTTAGCATCATGTGAGATCGCAGTCTAAGTCATTAAATAAAAAAAAATATTGTTCACAGGCTCCGGTGCCAGTGTCACCGTGGGAGGGAACATGGGATGCGACGAAGGTCAGTCCTATATGCGTGCAGCGGAATCCTTATACGCGTCAACATGAAATCGTCGGCCAAGAAGACTGCCTCTACCTCAATGTGTACTCGCCGTATACTGACAATGTGAGTTGATGTATTTTTTATATATCAATACATCAATACATTTGAATAAAATTGAAAGGTCTGGCTGTGATTTCAAAATAAGTAACAGTTTTCTCAAGTGCTTATGTGTGCTTAACTGTGACTCATGACTGCCACATGTCAGGCATTGACAGCCTACCTAATAAGCCTAGTATTAAGGGGAAATTCTGTAAGTATAAACAAACTGCTTATAACACAAAAAATGCATTTTTTTTCATTTGGTATATTATTAATTGTGGCATCATTATATTTTTTTCACAGACCACAGGTAATAAACGTAATTGTCTATAATTTTAGTCCTGCAAAATTGTTTACCAAAAAAACATTCTTTGTTATCTTATAAAAAAAACATTAGTATTCGTATTAGTATATCGCAGTGGTAAAACCTCGTATACACTACAAGCTCAATGTGTGAACGTTTTGACGTCCCAAATTGAAATAGTCTTACATAAACCAGTACTGTATCTACAATTCTAACTTTACACCACTCAATCTACGCAATGTTGTAGTGCTAACACCTCGGGCTAGAACCTATTTTGCTAGAGAACAGTTCTGTCTGCAATCTGATTTTTTATATAATAAGATAAACTAAAAACTCGACATATACCCAGTAATACTTAAAGAATGCAAGAAAACTGTTATTGAGTTATTAAATATTTGTCGTCACTGAATTATGAAGAACACACACGCGCGCGTGCAAAACAACCTATTATCAATTAATTTAGTAATGTTCATTTAGAATCTGTTATTTATGTATGGAAGAGCGGAGTCTTCTAATACAGAGGTAGTTTTTACTGCTCCTTAAAAAAGGCTCCAAACTTTTTTTTTACTAAAAAGTAATTTTAGAAACTAAAATGATCGATTTCTATTTTTATTTTAAAAAATTATTTGTATACTCTGAGGCACAATTATCCGCTCATTTTAAAAAGACCGAGTATATTTTTAAACGACTTCAAAAAAGGAAGGGGTTTTCTCAATTCGACCATATACATTATTTCCATCTATCGAATACAAACTGAGAAATAATTACACACCAAAAACGTACTAAGTCATATTTTGTTTTCCACAGGAATCTGTTGCAGAGAAAGAACTACTTCCAGTCATGGTGTTCATACATGGAGGAGGTTGGATGTGCGGAGATGCGACCACAGAAATGTATGGCCCTGAACATCTTCTCGACAGAGATGTGGTCTTCGTTGCTATGAACTATAGATTAGGTATGGAAACAAATCATCATCATCATCATTGTCAGCCGATGGACGTCCACTGCTGGACATAGGCCTCTTGCATGGACTTCCAAGCAAAACGGTCTCGAGCCGCCAGCATCCAGCGGCTCCCTACAACCCGCTTGGTGTCTTCGTCCACCTAGTGGGGGGTCGACCAACACTGCGCTTTCCGGTGCGGTGTGGCCATTCCAGCACCTTGGGACCCCAACGCCCATCGGCTCTTCGAACTATGTGGCCTGCCCATTGCCACTTCAGCTTCGCGACTCGCTGAGATCAGTGACTTTAGTTCGTCTGCGGATCTCCTCATTTCTGATTCGATCACGCAGAGAAACCCCAAGCATAGCTCACTCCATCGCCAGCTGAGTTACTTTGAGCCTTCTTATAAGGCCCATAGTAAGCGGCCAAGTCTCGGATCCGTAGGTCATCACTGGCAACACGCACTGTTCGAAGGCTTTCGTCTTCAGGCACTGAGGAATTTCGGACGAAAAGATGTCGCGGAGTTTCCCAAACGCTGCCCAGCCGAGCTGGAAACAAATACAAGCCAGAAAAATGGGAGTCATTAATCTCCTGGAGAATGGGTCGTGCCATGGTGTAGGACGCCACGTGTGCCGACATATTAGCTGTGTCTTACATTCAGTCGACCAGCTGACGTGCCGGGGGGCGGCAGACATGCGGGGGCGTCAAGTTCCTGAAATATAGTTGTCTCGGCGCCCAGTATGAATTCGTACCGTTTGGCATCGAGTCACTAGGCCCGTGGGGCAGGAGTGCTCAGACTCTACCACCACAAGGAGATCATTAAACGCCTCAGTGAGGCAAAATACCAAAAGTTTTAATGAGTAACGACTCTTTCGCTACTGAAAATCCGATTGGTCAGGTACCGATCGACAGGTCCCTGACCAATCAAAGAGTTCTGTATGAAATATGAATAAGATCACGCTAATTTGAAGAAGAAATAAAAGAAGACATTATAAATAAATAACTGCGGAAACAACACGATAAAACGTAATCTACCTGTAAGTGAAAAGCTGTTCAGCGAAAACGAAACGAACGGAGGTCCTAGGTTCGATCCCCGGTTGGGCAAATTGAGGATTTCTTAATTGACCCAGTTCTGGCTGCTGGGAGGATTCGGCCGTGGCTAGTTACCCTATCGGCAAAGGGTAAGCGTAAGCGTTCCGGTACGATGTCGTGTAGAAACCGAAAGAGGTATGGATTTACATCCTACTCCCAACAAGTTAGCCCGCATACATCTTAGATTGCATCATCACTTACCATCAGGTGAGATTGTGGTCAAGGGCTAACTTATAAAGAAAAACAAACCGCATTTAATATAACACTTTGCGGCGCTCGTAATTATATATTTTTATCCTGAAACTATTCGGAAAGGGGACATCGTCCTCAATTTTAAAAGCTATTTTATTACGAAGACGCCAAAGAAGACATTATAACTAGATTAGGCCTAACGGGGAAGAATAGCGTCAAGTGCAAAATCGCTATTAGGATCGCGCGAGGGTACCCGCACGATATCTTCTGAAGCGTCTACCGATCTAGCTCGTTTACCACCTATCGATATACTAGCAGAAATAGATGCGAAAAAATATGCCCAGGTTCATTCCGCATACCAATGGGCGGGAAAGCAAGTATCCACGCAGCAGACATTACACCAAGATGTAATTACTGTGTGGAAAATGCGTCTCCTACAAGAGCTGCCTGCCTAAATTTGAAGCCTGGCTAGCAAGAACGAGAGACAGTGTCAGATTCCGATTGACACAGGTCAGGTACTCACCGGGCATGGCTGCTTCGGAGAGTACCTGTGCCGAATCGGTAGCGAAGCGCTGCCCCGGTGCCGAAAGCCGAGACACGGCTCAACATCCGGAAGAACGTCCGGAATCCAGAACGTCATCTATGTTGAGCCACGTAACTAACTAACAGCGTCTATTCTGGCGTCGAGTGTGTCATGGAAAGCAGTGGTTCTACGAAATTGTGATGATGAAAAAGAAGACCTCTGAACGGAGTCCAGAGCAAACTGACCCAGCTCGGAGACGGCAGCGGAGGAGCGTCGAAGCACCGTTCGTCCAGTAATAGTCCCTTTGAGACCTCCTCGTCGCAAGCGGCCAGAGTGGGGCTCTGGCTGCTTATAACCGCGGTACCGGGAAGATAGCAGCTTACAGTAGGAGAACAAATTTCTCAGTATTAGACAAATAGAAGAAACAAAAGAAGACATTATAGCTAGATTAGGCCTACTGGGAAAACAAATTATTTTATCCTCTTAGTAGTTTGTCCTTACGCAGCTACGCATTAATAATATAAAATCGCATTTTAGACAAATGTTTGTTAGCCTTCTGGTATGATAACTACAATTTCGCACTTAAGTTGACCTAAAGCTTAAGTTGACAGGAAATGCCACTAGTAATATTTATTTAAATAATTAATACTGGAAAGTATTTAAAACGAAAATCTCAGAAATTATCTGTATCTACTTGTGCCTATAATATAGTATTTTTATTATATTATAGTATACTTAAGTAAGTGATAGAATATAACTGAAAAAAATTGCAGCACTTTTAAAGGTTTTTAAATGCAAATTTTATTGCTTGACATACCTAATTAATTTGCATTTATCCGTAGGTATTCATGCCATCAGGTTTTTTTCTGTTTTTACAAACAATGATATTAATTCATATAAGTAATTATTACTTAGATATTTTATTATTATGTATGTAATTATAACTACGCCTTATTATTTTCTTATTATGTCACCTTAACAAGGTTATGGTACCGATAAATGGCGGTATAACCATTTCAATTCAGCTAGACTTCACAAGTATCACAGACCGGTGTCGGGCAGCAGCGACACCGGTGCGAGAAGTCTAGGACTGCGAATGACCAACCCGCATGCCAGCGTGGTAATTCTTTGGGCATCAACCTTTTATGGATACAGCCAAAAACAAACAGCCCCTAGTCCCCGGTGGCCCCGCTATTCCCGGCTCTGGCAGCGGTTGTGGTAACGGCGGGGCAAGGGGTGTCAAGAATTCCCGGGGGAGATTCCGCTGCCAACCCCGACGACTGGACCTGGCAACATTTAACGCACGCACCTTAAGGACCGACGAAAAGATGATCGAGCTGAAAGAAGCAAGTTGCACTGGGATGTAATAGGTTTGTCTGAAGTCCGAAGAAAGGGGGAGGACTCGATAACCTTGGAATCCGGCAACTTACTATACTACCGGGAGGGCGACCAACTGTCCCAGGGTGGTGTTGGGTTTATCGTCCGCAAGTCCCTCGTGAACAATGTTGTTCGAGTCGAGAGCGTGTCGAGTAGGGTACATACAACTAGATTAGTCTACTGAAGAAACCACAAAAAAAAGTTCGTCTACCTGTTTGGTAAGCAGTTCCGAGAAATTGCACTTTATACAACACTTTGCGGCGTTCTTATTTAAATATTTTTATCCTGAAATTATTTGGAAAGGAGACATCGTACTAGAACTGTTTTAAAAGCCATTTTTTACGATTAAACCAAAGAAGACATTATAATTAGATTAAGCCTCTCTCGAAAATGTGCCGCTGCCAGCAGAAGAATACAAGTAAAATTTCAAAAATAGCATCACATAAATTATAAACTCCTGGAAATCTTTTCAGGTAAACGTCCTGGAAAGTGATGATGCAATCTAAGATGGATGCGAGCTAACTTCATACCCTTTCGGTTTCTACACGACATCGTACCGGAACGCCAAATCGCTTGGTGGTACGTCTTTGTCGGTAGGGTAACTAGCAACGGCCGAAGCCTCCCACCAGCCAGACCTGGACCAATTAAGAAATCCTTAATCAGTCCAATCGGGGATCGAACCCAGGACCTCCGTCCGTGGCGTTTTCGCTGAACTGCTTTCCACTTTTTTTTGCTTGGTAGATTACCTTTTTCCGTGTCGTTTTTGAACAATAAACAAAAAAGATCATTTCTAGATAATAAATTTCCTGTTTAAATCTGTTAAGCCTTGGCCTTACGAAATAAAATGGTCTTATTTTTAAACGGATGTTGATGGGGATGAGCAATGAGTCATTGAATTTAGCATAATGAAGTTTATAGAAGTTCTCATATGTAATGTGATGTGTTGGTCGACCTCCCACCAGGCGGACTGACTGACAGGTATTCGCTGGATGAAGGTGACTCAGTATCGTGATGTTTGGAAGTCCCTACAAAAGGCCTATGTCCTGCAGTGGACGTCCATCGGCTGACATGATGATGATGATGTGTTGCAAGGTATATCTGACAAATTAAATAAACCCATAGTGAATAAAGATTAAAACTACTGACCCTTGAATAACAATGAGTAGGTTCTCTTTGTAAGACACGTTGTTTGGTTATAGCCAGGAATTTTTTTTCTGAAAAGTAAGGCGGATTTATTAGTAACTAGCTGACGCCACGCGGTTTCACCCGCGTGGCTCCCGTTATAATATAGCCCATATCCTTCCTCGATAAATGGCCTATCTAACACTGAAAGAAGGTAGTTTTAGGTAATAGGTAGTTTTTTTACACATTTTCACGTGTTTGTCAACTGTATTGTTTTAACTAACAATACACTTTTACAGTATAGAAGAACCCAAAGGAACAGTCGAAATCTATACAATCGATATTAGTATTTTATTCAATTAAATTATAATTAAATATATTAATACAGGAACGTGTATTCGCCAACTAAAATTGGTAAATGATTTCAGGTCCATTAGGTTTCCTATCAACTCAGGATGAGCACTGTCCTGGTAACAACGGCCTGAAGGACCAGCGAGAAGCACTTCGTTTTATTCAGAAGAATATACATGCATTTGGTGGGAACAATCAATCTGTTACGATATTCGGTGAAAGCGCCGGTGGGGCCAGTGTTAATTTTCACATGTTGTCAGAATCTAGTGCTGGTAAGAAAGAGTGTGTTTGTGTTTTTGCATTGATAAAATAAACCTTTGCTGGAACTTCACTTGGTGGGCTATTTAGTCAGTTTGTCCTGGAGAATAAAGTAAACCTTTAAAGTCTAAGGGCTCCCGCACACGGGCCACCGGCCACAACCACAAAACGCCGCTACCGGCATATTTCCTGTAGTTTTCATACATTTTATATGGACTCGCCGCACACGGTTGACGCCGGTGGTCGCCACACGCTACAATCGTCGCTGCTCGCTTCTTGTGGCCCTCACCGACCACTAAACGCCGACACAAAACGCCGCCACACACCACTTGCGCGAATATGATACTGCTTGTATGGTTAAAAAACTAGCAACATCCGGCCACACAAGTGTTGACCACCAGCCACAAGTGGCTGTCGTGCGCTTCAGCTACTTTTGTGGCCCCTTCTTGCTTCTTGTGGCAGCGTTTGTGGCAGTCGCGTGCAGCGACACAGTCTTGAACTCCACTAAAGTCTTGTTTTTCAGATTCAGAGGATAAATAATCCAATTTATTTTAAGTTTTCTGAAATGATGAACCACAGTAGTGAAATTATGAATGTTTCTTTTAACTCTAATGTGTATATCTTAATTTCTCTGTTTTCCCTCTTTCAGGGCTATTTCACAAAGCAATTTCGGAATCTGGCACAGCGCTAGTGCCATGGGCAGAAGCACCCCCTGGCGAGGCCAAGAAGAACGCTTTACGTCTGGCCAAGTTCCTGGACTGTCCGTCGTCACCATCTGACCGTTTCATTGCGTGTCTCCGCAAATTGGACAGCCATGAAATAATAGGAACTGAATTCCTATTTTATGTAAGCGTCGTTAATTATTATTTAAACAGGCGTTCTTGTTTTTTGTTTATTTTTTTATTTGACTAATTAGCAATTGACTGTCACTTGCTGGCCTATTCAATATTTTGGTCTGTATTATCAACCTATTAAAATCTGAACAGATCTGTGAGTCAGAATAAGAAGTAGAGTGATAACTGGGAAAAGTACAAACAAAGTTATTCTATCCTACGCGTTATCATATATCAGCACGCTAAATCGTTTTTGCAGCAGAGTGAAAACGAGAAATAGTCGAATTTTATCTCCAAACTGGATCAAAAAGGATCAGTCTGCGTTACTCAGACACCCATGGCATCATCTACATAGAAAACTAAGTGAGCCCTTTAGCTATCGTCAAAGATTAGAGCTTCATATTTTTTTCATATGATGGTGCCTCTTTCATTTCCTGGCCTCAAAAGTTGAAATTTCCAATTTTTAACATCATAATTTCAACTTGCTTTAGTAGTATCTTCACCTGGATATTGTTAACTATTTTACATATAAAATATTGATGTACCTTACCATGCTTCGCGGTATTAGGTACATTGGGAGTGCGAGGATGAGAAATAAGAAATAAAACAGAGCATGCTTTTCATATGTGGGGACGTAGGATTTGTAAAAAATATGCCGGAAATGATGAGAGAAAAAGAAACGATCTTGAACATCGTGTATATTGTGTAAAAAAAACTCAATCAGCGCATTACACATGCATTACGTCGATATACTATAGATATATTTATGTTTTACTCGTATGTATATATGACTAGTAGGCGAGGTTTTTTAATTCCAATTGCGCAATTGATTCAAATCAAATCGGTTTATCATCAAGGTCATTCAGCTATTGATAGCACGTTAACAAAGAACCGGTTTTTCGTTAACGTGCCATCAATACAAACCATAAAATTAAAAAAAAAACCTTGATATACTCGTAAGTACCACACAAGTAAGTGTATTCTTAGCACGGCCTTCTTAAGTACGTTTATGCTTCCGTACTTATAACCAAATCACACAAAGCAAATACATATTATACTTATTACCGTAAGATTTTTAATGTTTACCTTGGTATGGTATCTGTTTGTAATATTCTTTGCAATTTTAATTCCCAAACAAGAGCTCAAGGAGCTATAGTTACCATGAGTAACTGTGTGTAGATAAATTGTTGATAGAATTACGGAGCAACATTATCATTCTGTGATAAAACTCCTCCAAAAAGATTTAAAAAAAAACAAGAAGTTTGGATGTGGATTTCTAATACAAAGCTGTATTTAAGAAGAAGATTCTTAGCTGTGGACCACGATGATCGTGTAAGGCAATCCGCAGATATCAGTATTATTCCATATCAATGAAAGGCTCTTCTGAGGCTAACTGTGGGACTTCATACAAAAACTTGTTTAAAAAGTACCTAAACGTACAATCACTGTCGTTAAAAAAGTTGAAGAACTTGGTAAAACGAAACCAAGGTTAGCAAATAATAATCAGATTACAGAATGTCTGGTCTGGTGGTAAACATCGGTCGTACCACCCTACAGGCAAAGAGAAGGCGTTCCGGTACGATGCCGCGTAGAAAGTGTCACAGGTATGGGTGGAATAAACTTGTATCTCTTAAGTAAGCCCGCTACTATCTTAGACTGCAGTAACATCAGGAAAGATTGCAGTCAAGGTCTAGCTTCACATTAAATAAAAAGAGGGATGGAGGGGGGTTGAGCCATTTACATGGCTGATGATGACAGAAAAGGTTTACCCTCGTGGCGTGCAACAATAAAGAAAGTTACTAAAGATATACAATATACACACTAAAAAGATGCAAAAACAAACTACAATTAATATTGAAGGTGACCGAACAAATACGGCAACACCAATTAAAAATAACAATAACGCAATTCTCTGATATTGAAAATAAAGAGACTGAAACTGAAGTCATTGATTCTAAAAAATACTAAATATTTGCAATAAAAGACATCGCAATGGAAGTAATTAATTCTAAAGATGAAGAAATAAATGACCATGATTTGGCTGAACTATTAACATCTAGTGCGAGGTCTCTATTACGTAAATTAGAGAAAATGAAAAATATTTGAAATTTTACATAAAAGAAATACTAATTATAAAGTGTAATTACTGCAGTAACGAAGATCTTCGTAAGCCTGGATCTGATTGAATGAGAATAACAATGAAATACATTGTTGAAATGAAATTAATTCTTCGACACTTTATGTCTCAATGCAATGAACACAAAATTACAGCTCACTAGTCTAGTCCAAAATAACGTGACAGACCAGAACACTTCTTTACAACAAAACAAAATCTTTACAAAAAAGGGATTACAACTCGCTACGCAACGCAACTACGCTAAACCTAAACCAAAACCATGATTGTTGTTGCGTGTTGTATAATAAATATTACAAGGCCGACCGATAATAAGGGGAATAGAAAAGAATAGAATAATTCAATAAGGACTTGACCACTTTGAATATATTTTGTGAACGCACCTTTACACTTAACATCGAACTGTCACTGTTTATTTAGAAGACAACCTTTTCATCATGGTGAAGTACACGAATGAACAACGTCTGCACAAATTTACTTCAGAAATTCGGTGTCGGTGGCCGCTACTTTAAGAGCGTTAATTCCGATTTTCGGTCTTAATTTTCGCCCCTCAGCAGAAACAAGTTTAGTGAAAAAGTTTGAGTCTTCAAATTCGTTGTGTAATGTTGCCGTGTCAGTGAGATTACGGATTGGTCGAAAATATCGCTATAAGAAATGATCCAAATCAGTCAATTCCACGGCGTTCTCAAGAGTTGGGTATCGCCAAGACCACTTTATGGCAAATTTTGTGTAAGGATCTTACTTTACACCCATACAAGATCAGGCTTACTCAAGAATTGAAGCCGATGGACCATTCGAAGCGACGTACGTTCTCCGATTGGTCTCTGGAAAAGATGCGCCAAGATGATCTATTTCATCGCAAAACCAGTGACGAAGCTCATTTCTGGCTCAATGGTTTTGTCAATAAACAAAATATGCGGTACCTACTGGTCGGGTGAAAATCCACAGACACAGATGACAGTTTGGTGCGGTTTGAATGACGGCGGCGTTATAGGGCCATATTTTTTCGTCGAAGATAGGGGTCGCCACGTTACTGAATGGTGATATGCCATATCGTGCCATGATTATCGATTACTGCTGCGACGCTGCGCGGCTTCTCCTGCGTGGTTCCCGTTCCCGTAGGAATAATACGGGGATAATATATAGCCTATAGCCTTCCTCGATAGCATGTGGTTTCAACAGGATGGCGCCACAAGCCACACAGCACACGTTACAATCGATTTAGAGAAGAACAAGATTTAACGCCTCTAGATTTTTTTCTTTGGGACTACGTCAAGTCATTGGTCTATGCCAATAAGCCGACGACATTGGTAGAGCTCAAAGCCAACAATGAATGCGAAACAGCAGCCGTTTCGGTCGAAATGTGTGACCGAGTCATGGAAAATTGGGTCCAACGTGCTTGCGATGGCCATATTAGCGAAGTCGAGTTCCATTCATGAATGTTTTGAATATACTTCAACCCGATAATAAAGTTTTTACGGTCGGTATTGCTTTTTAGCCAACTTGAAATTGAGTCAGTTTCAAGTTGGCTAAAACATTAATTTAAAGTAATTTTTTATCACGATATTTAGAATGTATAAATTTTTAGAAATATCTAAAGGATAAGGATGCAGTTTGCAGTATTTAGTTAGTCACGAAGTAAATTACTATTTCTGGTAATAATTTTAAATTATCACATTTTAATCTTTGAAGAAATTTAATCGTTTTCCTCAGTCCTGGGACTACGAACCCATGACGTCGTTCAAAGCTGTCATTGAACCTGACTTACCCGGCGCATTTTTAACAAGAAACCCTCGAAAGCCTCCATCTACATCTTTCGTGCCCTGGCTTACTGGACTCAATAAGGACGAAGGATGTTTGAAATCTGTATGTAAGTGTTAAAATATTCGAGCTTCGCTTAAATCACATTTTCTTATTGTAAACATAGTAAGTCTGACATCTCAAAATTTTGACATACTACTAATATCATCAATATAGCAAAATAGAAGCACCATATTAACAGTGCATATGAAGAAGAAGAAGGAACTCAACCGCTCACTCCTATCCAACCTATGGATTTGCTAGTTCCTATGTCACAAAAAGTTGACAGTATTTCTCTGGGTGCTAATTACTCAAAATTATAGATGGTAACAAAATAGAAGCATATATTTACAATGCATACGAAACTTAACCTCTCTGTTCCCCAACAGGTTGGCAACTTTTAGGTGATAATCCCAAGCTAAACTTTTTGGATTGTTTGTAACTAATAATTGAATTATTAATTAATAATAAATAAATTAATAATAAATAAAATAATTATTAATTAAAATGCTTCGGTGCCCATAACTAGGCACATGACATCGTTTTAACGTTCCTCTCAAAAGCTCGTACGGATTAACACCTGGCTCGAATGATGTTTGTAATGTGTTTGTTAGTCAGGTGTCAAGTTAATGCGCACGAGTTAAATACACATTAACTTTAAAAAAAAAACGTCTGTCCTGCTCTAGGTGATACCTCTGACTCCTCGTTACAAATATTTAAAGATAAATTGTGACCATCATACGTACAACTATGTACTTCATTATTAATACATGTTTGTTTTAACAGGGCTAACAAATTTCCCAGAACGATACGAGGAATTCATAACTGGTTTTGACACCATAGGACCCGTGACATTCTATTATGAGAATTCTCCGTATCCTGAAGTCATAACTGAACGATTGAAAAAACTATACTTCGGCAATGACGAACAGAGTGTTAAAGATGGAATCCTTAAAGTAAGTGAAATACACGTATCAATAGTTGTTGTTTGTATCATAATTTCCTTGTAATAAAACGCATGACACAATAACGGCTATGCTAAATCTGAATGTAAAATTAGAGGCTTAGATATTGGTAAATAAATCAAGGAATGTTGCCGTGTCGATGTTATTGTGGTTCATTGCAAACATCACCGCTTCTTGAAGAAGTAGCTAGTACTTTTTGTATTTACTTTCAAAATTGATCTTTTCTATAAAAAAATTTAAAGCGTACAGTATGTAGTACAGGAACCGGGATACATTTTTAGAATTAATTACTTTCACGCGAATCGAAGGGGTAGTCAGCTAGCAGATGCAGATGACACCAATCTAGAAATGCCTGATCCTAAAAGGCCAAAAATAGCATTAAATAAGCACTTAAAGGGAGGGCAATACTTGAGGCTTATAGTACAGGCCCTCTGCACTTTTGAAGACAAGGGAATGTCTGATGCCAAGAAGATTGAAGAAATACATGCTTCAAGAAACACATTTAACAAACAACTTCGATTGCAGCGACTGTTACAACGAACAAGGCAAAAAGAAAGTTACTTAGCATAGAGTGCAGACCTAACTTTTTCCTATACAACATTTTTTCGTCTGTGGTAGCTATGAACTACTTCTTGATCTCAGTCTGGCTTTCGACCTAGTCAATTATGAAGTTTTCTGAGATAAACTGTACAAGTCTCAGGTCCTAATAGAAATTGTGGCCCTGTTAGGTTACTGGTACGGGAATATTGTTAGATGGGGCGGCTCGATCGCTAACTTTTATAAAATAGACTGCGGTTTTCGTCAAGGCGGGATAACCTCTCCGGACCTCTTCTATATTTACGTGAATAACTTGATAGATAAACTAAGAGACCAGTTTTGGATGTCATATCAACGGTATATGTATGAATAGCCTTAGCTATGCTAATGATATGGTTCTCAGTCCGTCTATTAAAGGCCTCAGAAAGTTACTATCAGTAGGTCAAATCCATAAGAATAACGCCAATTTTCATGGACTGAAATTTAACGTGGACAAAACTGAGATGATGGTTTTCATTTCACCTTAAATGGTAAAACAGAAATTAAACAGTAATTTTTGAACAGTAATAAGTAAAGGTTTAGACAATGTTGCTTGAGGATTCAGTGTGTATAAGTAATAAATAACTATGGAACACGCTCGACCACCGGCGAAATTATGCCTAGAAGCCGGCCAGGCGTACCGCACGACAGTGTAGTGAAAAAAGCGGCAACAATTTTATGTGTTTCTAAAAACGGCCGGTGTGCATTGAATGCAGAAAAAACGGATGTTCAAGCGAGTCTATCGGTTAATCTTATCGGACCGGACAGGTCTCTGTGGAACCGTGAAACCAGGAACACAGAATGTAAACAGGCGCATTTGAAGAATCACTCTCTGCACTTGAAAAGAAGGAAGGAAAGGAAAAATCTAGACAAACTGGGAAGGAACGTAGCAGACGTTATATGCTATTTGAGATTCGTATAAGATATTGTTGTGCGTATTTCTAACATCAAACACGTGTCATCATTTGCATGATGTTATTTATCTTTATTTTTGGTAGTGTACCTACATTTTGCTGCATTTTAAGATGATATCTTTCATTTCATTAACATTGAATCATATCAGTAACTACTCTACTTGTGTTTTTATCCTTAACTCTTATCTCTTATATCTTTATGACTTCGTGAATTCTTTATCATCCACACGTTTTAAAATAACATAATTATTTAAATATCTGATAATAATATATAATACTTAAAATTTTATTTGATGTTTTAAAAAACCTTTTAGATACGCTACGTTACGGTGTTTGCGTAATCTATACTATCGTATTTAATTATGAACACCACATACAATAATAATTTAAATTTAGATTTTCATACAATTACATTTTCAATACAATGTGTTATATATTGGAAATCAAGATAGAAACGATAAAAATTAAATATATATTATCGTACGGTTCTTTCCTTGTTTTTATAATATTAGCATCTATGTAAAATAGATTAAACAAAACAGTAAAATGAATAATGACGATATTATCTCATCTGGAGAGACTCATATTAGCTGAATGTTTATTTGTAATATTTTTTTTCAGATCTACACGGACTCTTATTTCGCTTACCCCATGGTGGAATCTGTAGAACAAGCCTTGAACTTTAGCAAGCAGCCAGTTTATCTATATCAACTCGACTATCGCGGGGCTAACAGCTTCTCCCAAATCTTTGGCGATCCTGTTGGGGATTATGGTATACAATATACACTCAGAAGCACAATTATTTAATATTATTATTAAAGTGGACGGATAATTGTGCCTCTGAGTATATTCGTATTTTCATCTCACTTCCTCGCTGTTTTTATTGCCTAGTCGGGCATATTTTGAATGTTACATCATAATGCCTACGAATGAGGCATCTATATTTTTCAGAATAAAAATACTAACTGACAAGCAAGGATATGATAATTTTTGAAATGAATTTCAGTCAGTAAGTAACATTCAAATATGAAAGTTTTGAGATGGGTTTGGTCCATGTTAGTAATTTATTTAATTTTTCAAGAGATTTATTTAATTTTTATTCATTTACATTTTATAACATGGATAAAAATAATGGAGATGTCCGTACATTGTTTGCCCCAGACAAAAAAAGTTAATATGTCACAATGAAAGTCTTATCTTTGGGTTAATTGTAATGTCTATATTATTAATATTAATAATTATAAATTTTATTTTTGGTCCGTAACGCAGTTATTGCGTATTGAGTATCATAACAACAACATATACCTATCTAGAAGGTTAAAATTAAAACGATTTTAAAACCCCGCTATTTTCTAGATTTCTGTTTACATCTTTCAATTTCAAAATTGCAAGGTAATTTTAGCATATTACAAAATATTATGATTCTTGGTATTTTTCATTTCTTCTGGGGCAACATTGGTACGTCTCTTTTGTAAAGAACAATATAATTTAATATTATTCTCTCTTTAAAATATATTTATTCTCATATTTATAGCACGTTTCAGAAAGAATCTCAGTAGCTGCTCTGTTCAAAAATCAAAGTTTCCAACAAAAAGTAATCATTCTTCTTATTCTACAGGCGTGTGCCATGCTGACGAGCTTATGTATTTGTTCCCAATACATTTCCTGAACAATCCCTTCACAGAGGAAGACAACAAGATAATTGATCTTATGGTTACCTTATGGACTAATTTTGCTACCAGCGGGTAGGTCACTTTTCTATACTATTACGAAAAATAAGAAGTTCTATTATTAATATGTATTAAATACTTTTTGTTGTTTACTACCACTGATATTATTTGAATTTTAAAGCCGATCAAAAATTAAATATATTAGTAGTTTTCCTAAACTCGTTATTTGATATAATTATATCCTTAAAGTATCTAAGTAATTATAATGGCATATTCAATCTGTAGCTCAATGGAAGGAATATATTTGTAATTGTTTATGCAAAAATTCACTGTAGTAGTAGTGGATGACAAGGAATAACAAATGTTTGGGGGATATTTCCTGATTGCTGCCAGACTGGACTGATGTTTGAGAAGCATAACAATTTTTCTTCGAATTTCAGAAATCCCAATAAACCGATCCAACTGCCGTTTGATTGGCAACCGGCAACAAGTGGAGAGAAAATGGAATATCTGGAAATTGGAAAAAAACAGGTGATGAAAAATGATTTAGCATCGAGGTCCAGACTATGGTCGGGCTTACCGCTCTGGCACAATGTGAGAAAACGAAGATTTACTGATGAGCTGTAAACCTGCAATGCATGGAAGAAGAAAATTGAATTTTAATCACAGTGTTATCTTCCTTATTTCTTTATGAATTGATAAAAATTAAATACGAATACTGTACAAAAATATTAATCAACAATTCAGTAGTCACGTCGTGACCACGATACATGTAAAACACATAATTTAACCGTAGGTGTGAAAATAATTATGTATTGCATTTAATAGTCAACTAGGAAACGTAACTGGCTGAAACTAATTTCAAAATTATCATATCATTGCTTGTCGAATCTTCTACAATTGTTTTTGTAATAATTTTATAAATGTAGGCGTTATGATGTAACACATAAATTAACTGTAGCTGTGAAAATAATTATGTATTGCATTTAATAGTCAACTAGGAAAAGCAACTGGCTGAAACTAATTTCAAAATTATCATATAGTTGCTTGGCGAATCTTCGTCAGTTGTTTTAATTTTGAAAAATGTTGATGCCTAATTCGTAGGCATTATGATGTAACACATAACTTAACCGTAGCTGTGAAAATAATTATGTATTGCATTAATTGGTCAACTAGGAAACGTAACTGGCTGAAACTAATTTCAAAATTATCATATCATTGCTTGTCGAATCTTCTACAATTGTTTTTGTAATCATTTTATTAATGTTATGTTGAAAAATGTTGATGTCTCATTTGTAGGCATTATGATGTAACACATAAATTAACCGTAGCTGTGAAAATAATTATGTATTGCATTTAATGGTCAACTATGAAACGCAGCTGGCTGAAACTAATTTCAAAATTATCATATCGTTACTTGGCGAATTTATTTCAAGTGTTTTAATTTTGAAAAATGGTTGATGCCTAATTCGTAGGCATTATGATGTAACACATAACTTAACCGTAGCAGTGAAAACAATTATGTATTGCATTTAATGGTCAACTAGGAAATGTAACTGGCTGAAACTAATTTCAAAATTATCATATCGTTGCTTGGCGAATCTTAGTCAGTTGTTTTAATTTTGAAAAATGTTGATGCCTAATTCGTAGGCATTATGATGTAACACATAACTTAACCGTAGCTGTGAAAATAATTATGTATTGCATTTATTGGTCAACTAGGAAACGTAACTGGCTGAAACTAATTTCAAAATTATCATATCATTGCTTGTCGAATCTTCTACAATTGTTTTTGTAATAATTTTAATAATGTTATTTTGAAAAATGTTGATGTCTCGTTTGTAGGCATTATGATGTAACACATAATTTAACCGTAGCTGTGAAAATAATTATGTAAAGCATTTATTGGTCAACTAGGAAACGCAGCTGGCTGAAACTATACTATGCACAAAAATTAAGGGAGCAGAAAAAAAATCCAAATTTTTGGGGGATATTCAACAGGCTGTAACTTATACAAAAATAGTCGTACAGCAAAAAAATAAAAAGCAAATTGTAGCTCTAAGTGTTTAGTTTTTGGATCTGAGTTTGAAAATTTTTTTTTGAAAATATTTTTCGAGTAATCATAAGAAAACCACCGAAAAAAAAATTTTCGAAATTTTTTTGGTTTTTTTTTTAATCTACGGACGTGGAAAAAATTTTTTCGACTCAACCTCCATATGGACCGGATAGCTTGTTTATTCAGATTTAATTTAGTTTTTTTTAAATCTCGATACGAGCATTTCTCGCTGAGATATCGATGTTTGAATGGAAAAAGATCATTTTGTCTTTGATTACCAATATCTCAGCAACCAATGATCGCACAGAAATTTTGAGGTTGGTTTCAAAAACTTGAATAAACTTTCTACAAGGATTGGCAATTGAATTTTGAAAAAAAAAATTTTTTTTCAATCATTACATGAATTTGAAAAAGCATCCAAAAAAGGGCTTTTTGTCGTTTTTTGGAAAATCAAGCGCCCAATCAAAAATATTGCGGAAACCACTGACGTTAAGTGTGCCTTTTACTGTTCAATATACCCACAAAAACCCTACAAAGTTTCAATTCAATCCAGCCAACCGTTTTTTTTTCCCACTTGATCGAATTTTTGAAAAAATTAAAGGAGCAAGAATTTCGTTCTGAAAATGTCATAATTTACGCTTTTGTGCTTGCGCACGTGTATGTGTGTGGTTTTATCAGAGATTGAGACCCTGTGGTTCGTCACTTCCACACACACACACACACACACACACATACATCTTCGGAGAGTGAGTTTGGAGTCACAAAATACTGTGGAACACACACATACACGTGCGCAAGCACAAAAGCGTAAATTATGACATTTTCAGAGCGAAATTCTTGCTCCTTTAATTTTTTAAAAAATTCGATCAAGTGGGAAAAAAAACGGTTGGCTGGATTGAATTGAAACTTTGTAGGGTTTTTGTGGGTATATTGAACAGTAAAAGGCACACTTAACGTCAGTGGTTTCCGCAATATTTTTGATTGGGCGCTTGATTTTCCAAAAAACGACAAAAAGCCCTTTTTTGGATGCTTTTTCAAATTCATGTAATGATTGAAAAAAAATTTTTTTTTCAAAATTCAATTGCCAATCCTTGTAGAAAGTTTATTCAAGTTTTTGAAACCAACCTCAAAATTTCTGTGCGATCATTGGTTGCTGAGATATTGGTAATCAAAGACAAAATGATCTTTTTCCATTCAAACATCGATATCTCAGCGAGAAATGCTCGTATCGAGATTTAAAAAAAACTAAATTAAATCTGAATAAACAAGCTATCCGGTCCATATGGAGGTTGAGTCGAAAAAATTTTTTCCACGTCCGTAGATTTAAAAAAAAACCAAAAAAATTTCGAAAATTTTTTTTTCGGTGGTTTTCTTATGATTACTCGAAAAATATTTTCAAAAAAAAATTTTCAAACTCAGATCCAAAAACTAAACACTTAGAGCTACAATTTGCTTTTTATTTTTTTGCTGTACGACTATTTTTGTATAAGTTACAGCCTGTTGAAAATCCCCCAAAAATTTGGATTTTTTTTCTGCTCCCTTAATTTTTGTGCATAGTATAATTTCAAAATTATCATATCATTGCTTGTCGAATCTTCGACAATTGTTTTTGTAATAATTTTATTAATGTTATTTTGCAAAATGTTGATGTCTCATTTGTAGGCATTATGATGTAACACATAAATTAACCGTAGCTGTGAAAATAATTATGTATTGCATTTTATAGTCAACTAGGAAAAGCAACTGGCTGAAACTAATTTCAAAATTATCATATCGTTGCTTGGCGAATCTTCGTCAGTTGTTTTAATTTTGAAAAATGTTGATGCCTAATTCGTAGGCATTATGATGTAACACATAACTTAACCGTTAACCGTATCATTGCTTGACGAATCTTCGACCATTGTTTTTGTAATAGTTTTATTAATGTTATTTTGAAAAATGTTGATGTCTCATTTGTAGGCATTATGTATCGCTATTGCAACAATTTCGTTATTTGTGTTTAATAAAATTTTTAACTAAACAAACAATGTTATACTCATATAGATGTACTTAGGTGCATATATCACGGAAAAAGAAAATTTTAACAGTCACTAATTTGCCTATTGGCACAAAACTCTATCAATGTTACTAAGTATCCCCTACGTGCTAGATTTGCTACCTGTCACTTATTTCCTTGTGCTTCGAGGGCAGCATTTGGGGAATGTGGAGGAAATCCAGGCGGCTTTGACGTGGGAGTTCTTCAACTTCAAACAAAAAACGGTGGTAGTTTCGGTCGGAATCCAGTGACATTTAGAGAGCATATAATAGTAGTACCTATCACTAGTATCACAGAACCCTTTCAGTTGTAAAATACTATTAATCCAATTCAATATTCGAACTGCTGCAATTTTGTACACGTAAAATATCAGTCTAGAGTCAAACCCAGATGTTTCAAATGCTCAAATGCACAGTAATCAGCGATTATTGCAACATTGTGGGAAAGCCTCATGTGTTTTGTTCAGGTATTCATCTAGGTACTGAAGTCCTGAAGATGCAAAATAATAACCAAACAAACTACATGTAGGGGTTGAAGTAAAATTAATTTTTTGGCTAAAAATATGTTTTCCAAATTTTATATTACCACTTTATTAGGGTTGGTTAAGTATAATTAGCAGTATATTTAATACGAAACAAAAATATACCAATGTCTATCTATTTATAATTTTACATCCTCAAAAAATATTATACCAGTACCACGTTATTAGGTTAGAGAGTTAAATAAAAAACGAAAGTCTTTAATAAGTACCATATATTTAGTAGTATTTTTAATAACAACAAAAATATACCAATGTCTAGCATATTTATAATATTCCGTCCTAAAAATATATCATATATTCTGCTATAGGCACGTATATATTGAATATAGTTACATACACGTCAATGTGTATTGGATATAATTTATATTTACGTTAAGTGTAAATAATAAGATACAGGCGACGAATTACAAGCGACTGGTATTTGCATATAAGCTTTTAGAAAATAGAAATTTTCCTTGTACTCACGCAAGAGTATTACGGGCGTTGACTAGTTTCCAATTTTTTATAAATTACATGGATATGAATATCTGTCAATATTTCAGAACCGGCAACTTTAGGTGGTGATAAAAATAATACATATTCTTAATATATTGTTGGCTCCTGCGCGTTCCTCTACCATTCAACATTTTAAAGACAAAGGTTTTGACGAAATTTATCTAAATTAGTATAATATAAATAATATATATAATATATATATATATATAAATGAATTGCTGTTCGTTAGTCTCGCTAAAACTCGAGAACGGCTTAACGGATTTATCTTATCTTGGTCTTGAAATGTTCGTGGAGGTATAGGGAAGGTTTAAAAGGTGAGAAAAAATCAAATAATTTCCGGGAAAACCCTAAAAACTGCCCTTTTCTATTTCCCATACAAACGTTTAAGAGTCAAGCGGTAGGGGTAGGGTAGGGGTAGAGGTATAGAAGGGTAGAGTAGGGATAGAGAATAAGTGCACTTATGTCAAAACGAAGCTTGACCGGGTCCGCTAGTAAATAATATATTCTTTAGAAGGTTCTCAAATCGTAGTTAATAGTGGCATAGCAACACAAGCCTGGAAACATCCAGTTTTATGGACAGGTAGGTTCCCCTAGCCCCAAACTCTGACGCTCTGATCCCAGGAGCAGCTGGCCAATGCAATTCCATTCGGAGCCATAGAGATTGAAGTCACTCTGTTCTCATGTCCATTAAGCTGACCTAGGAAGACGTAGAAGTATTTATTAATAATAATTTAATTAGCTAATTGATCTCTCGATGTCTTTAATGTTAAGTACCTGTATGGGCTACTTTCATGGTGTCCCAAGAGTGCACGGTGTTGTCGTCAGATCCGGCAAGCAAGTATCGTCCGCTGAGTGACAAACCTGCAAAACGTATTTCTGCCTTATGAAGACCACCGAGCACAAAAAAGTCAAGAATTTTTTTTTATATATTGCAGAGATATAAGAAATTCTTGTACTCGTCTTTTCGAACGTCAGCCGATTTTTAAAGTCATTATTAAATTAGCGGATGCCCGCAACTTCGTCCGCCCTTAGACCTCTTTAATCCAGCCCTTACAGTAGTAACACTGTAATAATAGAGTAACTTCTGCCGTTTTCCCAACATTTCCCTTCACTGCTCTGCTCCTATTGAACGTAGCGTGATGAAAAGTATACCTGCCCAGGAATATGAAGAATAATTGAATCGAATAGTTTTTAGTTTAATTAGTTTCTATAACGAACATACAGAGACAAAAATTCTACTGATTGCATTTTTGACATCAGTATGATACGATCAATAATCACCCCCTGATAGTTTTTTTGGAAATATATTTCATGTACAGAATTGACCTCTCTACAGATTTATTGTAAGTATAGATTTAATTTTCATTCCAACGAAAATTAAATGAAAAGAAGATTTGCGGATCTCTTTAAAATCAAATAGGAAATGTATTTTAATAGTGATTTGGCATTCAAAGCTGGTAATTTCTTACCACGAATGAATTGTAATTTTTAATTGTCCTCAAGTATTTCCCTTAAAGATCTGATCTAAAACGATCTGAAACACTTGTATTAATTCAATTGCATAAAGATCATTAACATGGAGATTATCAATGCAGAGGAGTTATTCAGAATCAGAAAGTCAAGTTTTCATTGCGACGCTCAGAGTGATTAGATCCAACTGGACTGTAAAGAAGGGCGTAATGTATTTGCCACTTTCGTATATCAGTGGGTATTACTAGTATCTCGTGGGTAAGATCAACTCGTATTTTGTGGAAACTTATATCTAGAAAACAGGTACCAAATAATAGGTCCAATTGTCGTTCTTGTTAATGAACAACTTTTTTGTATTTTGCTAAATTATAGATATACCTCTTGGTAGCCTTGTGCCTAGCCTAGCTTTGATAAAACAGTATTGATTGGCCTATACTTTTTTATCATTTTAGGTTTTTTATTTTCAGCAAAATCCCTGACTCGAGCTTTGATATGGAACAAACTCTGATGGATGTATTGGAATGTGCTACAAATACAACCATCAATCCTTTACCTTCTAAGTCGCGGAAAATGTAGTAGTGTTTAATTTTGTTACATTCATATTTTATGAGATTAGATAAAGTAGAGCATTTAAGCACTCGTGTCCCTATTATAAAACTCACTTCGTTCGTTTTATAAAATGCAACTCGTTCTTTAATGACCGTCATTATTTAAGCAACCATTTCATAATCTACTATTATGGCAGAACAATAATTCGGATCTGTTGAAGCCGAACCAAATTCTGAAGACGGATGTAAAAGCTGGTTTATTTTAAGTTAAAATAAAAATTTACCGCAACTGGTAAATCCGCTATTTCCTGGAGGTTTGTAGTGCCCGACCTGTTGGTCACTACGGAGGTCGAATAGGCGAGCAGTCTTGTCTTCTGAAGCAGTCGCAAACGCCTGACCACTTGGATGGTACTAAAAACAAGTTAATAATGAAAAATGTTACTTTACTCATATGTGTAACCTGCGTAATACTATTTAAGGTAATGAAGGAATCCTCCACTTGGAAAATCAAAAATTTGAAAGTTGAACTTGTTCAAGGGTCCAGAAATTGCAGAATACCAGAACAACAACAATCAAAACAAAAAGCCTACCCGAAAAACCCGGCGCAACACAATTGTAATCAGCAGTATTGCTATAATGTGTACTCTAGTAGTTTAAAACAAATTTAGGATAAGAGTATAAGAATGAACTGCTCAGGTTCTCTTATAATTACTTACACAGACACTATTCACATCGGCTTCATGGCCAAAGAAAGTCTGCTTTGCTTTTTCAGCCCGCACATCCCAAAGTTTGCATGTTCTGTCCACTGAACCAGTAACGTATGTCTTCATATCTGCGAATTTCATTAAAAATAAATTCGACTTTTTTCACATTTTAACTATACCAACAGAATCACTACTATGACCATTACGTCAAAATAAAATATTTGTATTTATGTTTTCTTGCATCTTACGAGGTTCTTCTTTTTAAAAAAGTGTGCAGCTTTCAATTGTTATTTTTATTCAGCTTGTGATTGTGATTCTGTATAGATGACCTTCACCGAAAAGGTTATATTTTTATTACCTGGTGCTAAAGAAATGGTGACAACATCGCCCGCATGAGCATCGAATTCCACTTCTCTCCTGCCCACCTCTAAGTCCCACACGCAACTAAAGAAAAAATTAAATAGCCATAGAAAATAAATATAGTTTTATAAGATAGTGATTTCAACTGAGTTTCCCACAATCCTTATTCGAATATACGAAGTAGAACACATTTTGTGGTTAATTTGTGTCGCGCAACAATGCTGAGGTTATAGGCTGCAGACAGCTTATTCCAACCATACCATCGCGTCACAATATCTATATATATAAAAATGAATTGCTGTTCGTTAGTCTCGCTAAAACTCGAGAACGGCTGAACGGATTTATCTTATCTTGGTCTTGAAATGTTCGTGGAGGTATAGGGAAGGTTTTAAAGGTAAGAAAAATTAGTATAATTGCCGGGAAAACCATAAAAACAACCCTTTTCTATTTCCCAAACAAACGTTTAAGAGTCAAGCGGTAGGGGTAGGGTAGGGGTAGAGGTATAGAAGAGAAGAGTAGGATAGAGAATAAGTGCACTTATGTCAAAACGAAGCTTGACCGGGTCCGCTAGTTCTGATATAAATCTTATTCTGTAGCATACCAATACAAACACATATCATTTCCTATTCTATCGTAATCACTCACATCTTCATATCACCGGAGCCGGTGAGGATGTGCGTGTCATCTAGGAAGCGACAGCTGCTGAGAAAGCCTTCGTAGCCAGCGAGCTCGCGGACCATCTTCGCTGACCCTGTAGCGTCGCGGTTGTTTACGTCGTACACTGTGCACATGTTGTCCATACCGCCGCATGCTGGAAACTCATACAGTTCACCCACAGAAGGACAATTCAACAATCGTATGTGTAGCAATGTAAGAGAGAAATAACCTTCTCTTGAAGGAGTAATTACAAAAAGCGAGCTAATACAATGCGCAAGAGTTAGTTAGTGCGCAACTGAAATGCGATGAAAGTGTAACACTAATCAATAAACAAATGACAACTTTTGGAAAAAGAATTTCGGTATTTTTAAAATTAATTTGAAATTAGAATTTTTTCAAACAAAAATTATTTTTATTTGAAATGGCCAATATTGCAGAACGGCAATTTCATAGGTAAAGACCTAATTAATATTTGCCGTACATCAAATCGATTTTTTTGTTCATGAAGACTGTCAACAAATATCGGCTGTGACGCCGATGGACGTTGGGGTTTCAAGGTGCTGGAATGGCAACCCCGCACTAGAAAGCGCGGTGTTGGTCGACCCCCCCACCAGGTCCCTCAAAATCAAGCGAGTCGCAGGGATTTGCTGGATGCAGGCGACTTAGGATTGTAATGTTTGGAAGTGGTTACCAAAGGTCTATGTCCGTCCTGCAGTGGACGTCCATCGGCTGATATGATGATGACGGATGATGATGAAGACTGTGTTATTACCGACGAAGTTTCCAGAAGGGGCGAATGCGACGCTCATGACCCAAGCTGAGCGCAACGGTATCACCTGCACTTTGTTACCACTCCATGTATCCCAGATTATTAATTTACCATCCAAAGAACCCGTCACACAGTGCCTAAAAACGTTAAATCGTACTAATAAATTGACACCTCAAGCCCCTCTGTTGTAATTGGGTATTTCAACATTTCAAAAAAATTGTAAAGAATCCTGACCAATCATTAAATGTCTTAATTAAAATCCCAAATCTATTTTTTTTTTAATATTTGCCATATCTTATAGAACAACAAGTCGGGCAGGACTGTATTAGGAGTAGGTACGACAATAGACCAACGGAGCGGAGATCGAACCACCACCCCTCATTGATGAGTCCACCAACCGGCAACCGCTCTCACCGTTGAGCTATTGAGGCTCTTAAACGTCACATTCCAATGACTTCTTACATAACGTGGTTCTACTAGAAGTGAGATTTACAAACGCAAAAACCACGTTGCTTGTAAAACATTACGAGTAGACATGAGCCAGAATGAGAAAACACATACACTGAAGACCTAATACACCAATAACTTCAGCAACTAAAAAGACAAATATTTGAGATCTTTAAACCCGAATTCATCTTTTTGCCTACAAGTCGGCACTCCTACTACTGTTTTATAGATAATGTGGCTATTACCGAGAATCACCACTGTAATGTACAGAGTTAACTTTATTGATGTGTCCTTTTAAAGTTTTCTTAGTCACAAAACGTATTTTCTGCAAATCTCCCATATCGCCACATTTCTCGCCGAGCTTTGCATCTGCAACCTTTTCTTGATCCGCCTGAAATGGCCAAAATTGAGCAAGTTATGATAAAAATAATATGACTCCGTTTTTTTTTTGGGAAAATCGAAAAATAAATCCTTCACCATTTCTACAAAAAATTGAAATCTATGGTTGTTTCTAAAGGACTTTCTTGTTTTTAGTATAACTGACAACATCAAAAATGTTTATCGGTTAAGAATGATTATTTTTGCAAAACCGTATGATTTAGTAAATTCGAAATTATTCAGATTTTCGTATTTTCTTTAGAAAATAACTTGAAAAATCGTAAATCGTAAAAATTACCATAAAAATACCAAAACTTGAGCTGCTTTTTAACAAAGATTTTTTGGTTGAAAAATAACCGATATAGAGACGTTTAAAGCCTATTACTTTTACTGCGAGAACCATGTAACCGGGACCCTTTAACCTTTTATCTTTTAAAAACTAAGGGCTTTGTAAATTCTTATTTAATACGATCTTTTAAAGTTACCTTTTAAATGGTTTTTGAATTAACCATTTAAATTACAACATTAATTAAATTAATGTCTTGAAAATTAACGGAGTTATTGTAAAAAAAACTCTAAAATTATATTTTAATAAGTGGGTAATTTTTAAGGGTTTAAATTTCACTGACATTCAAAAATCATATCATAAGTATCAAATATGTAATGTAATGTTTATATGCGTTTTTAAAACTCAGAAATACAAAAAAATATTTATTCATGATTTTCTATTTAAAGACTGGTTGTTAAAAGCGTAAAAAATAACTAAAATAATGCATATAAATATTTAAAAAACATGTAATTAAACACAATTACTTATGCTAGAAGGGTTTAATCTGCATTTTTCCCATTTTTAACAAAAGGGGTGGATTTCACCCCTAAAATGCAAAAAGCGCACGACGAACATATGCCACTTTTGAAGTCGAGGGTAAAGCATACTTAATCCCAAATTTTCATCCAAATCTATGGAGGTTCAACGAAATCGGAGGTTATAGCTGATTTTAGCCTACAATGACTGTACTAAAGCAGAGTTAGATGAGTTCGACCACATAAGAGTATGATATCGCTGGGAAAGTGACTTTAAGTCAAACTACGATTTAGACTTAACTCAACAAAAACACTAACACAATCGCAGAAAAGTAAGTTAAAATACCTAAAAAGTGACATAGCAATGCTACTCGCTTTTAATGGACGTACATTTACACTAATAATACTATTCTACACAGTGCCAGCAAATAAACAAAACCATAAAATACATCAACGCATCCAGCAAGGAAATTCATGATTATTTTACATGGAACGAATAGTTACAAGTAAGGGTAATACCCTTATTTATGTTGTTTCATTCTAATAATATGGTTATAAATTACATTTATATATTACGTGTGCCATTATTTTAATAAATGTTAAACGAAGGTTCCACCAGGTTATCCTACCACACAAGAGTACTTAATACCTTTATTTTTGTCAAGAAATAGATATAAGCGGGTTTATTTATATACAAATTATATAAGATAGTCATTAACCTCATATAATAAAAGCACAATCATCTAACAAATTTCACTTGAAAACTAGCAAATTTTGCTTTGACAGTTTTAGAATTATTGGTAAAGAAAATTATACTAAAAGTCTTTAAATTTTAAATATAGTCCAATATTCAATAAAATCCCAAATTCAGAGCAAAGCAAATAACCCAAACCATAATCACAATCAACGCATCACCAGGAAATTCATGATTATTTTACACGGAACGAAAGTTACAGTAAGGGTTACAAGTAATCTTACTTGTAACTTTTTTATTTCTACGCATTAGTAAAATGAACCACATTCCTTAGGTTTACAAGCATTGTCCTGCACGTTTTTTTTACAGTACATATTCGTCTGAAAACTCGGTGTGCGTTTTCTTGTCGTGTGAACAGTTTTATGAACAACTTATATGCCAAGTGCCATTGTTTATTCGTTAAAGATATATAATGGACAGCACCGTGTAAACGTAGCACAATCAATTCAACTTAATAGGTACCTTGCATTTGGCGATGAGGTCGTTCAGCTCTTTTTTAAGACCTGCAGTTTCGGGATCGTCTTTTGGCATTTTTTTTAGTTTCTTTTACAAAAACAACTTCCTTTCTTGAATGCGTGTAACTGTTTGAATTGAAATAACAGGTAACCAAAGCTAATGCAATTAACCTAATTGGATTCCATTTAAGTCTTGAAGCAATATAGGTGCTCCACTTAGCTTGACACAGTTCTTTTATTATAATTAAAACATTATACAATGTGTTTTTTTCTGCTTTTTCCTTTGTCTATCTATCCGAGATCAGTCCATTTGGACCATGATCCTATGAAATGACTTAAAATATGTCGTTTCGGGTCCTATACATCCACTGATGTAGCAACCCTTTGGGAAAGAGAATATGTTAGCCTAAACGAAAAGAACTAAAAATGTCCGCGACATAAACAGAAGATTCTGGGAATGTCTATGACAAACTGGCAAATAAGGAGGATTGTCCAAATTCAAATGACAGTTGCTATTTTAAGGTTAAAATTTTGTTTGTGTTTATTATACTTGAGCACTGTTTTAATTAGTGTTGAGTAGGACATACAGGAGGCAGTACATTTGTCCCGTACATGACGTCAAAATGTAAGAGCGGCTCAACATTTTAAAATGTACTACTTCACATTTTCTGTCGCGGTAGTTGCTTTACTTGCAAGCGAGAGGAAGCGAGGCACTAATACAATACTCGTATGGCACGTCATGCTGTGGTCCTGTCATATAATTTTGTACTCTATGCCATAAACATACACGATTCTTTTTCCAAGCGCGACGGAAATAATACGATGCGTTTAGAAATATTATTTTTTGAAGTTGGATTTATTCAATTGACATTTTATGAAAAAAAAAAATTACTTAAAAACTGAAATAACTATAACCAAGGACAATCGATCTATTTTTCAAGTTAATAATAGGTATGGCATATATTAGCAGTAAATAAGACAAACTAATAATATGCTTTATAATTGTACTCGCTATATGAGAAAGGATCCCCCAATCCAATGTTTTATTTCAAATATTTGACATAACTAGTACAAACATGACATTTGGACACGTTACTTCAAACCAGTTCAAATATGACATTTGTATTCGTTACTTCAAAATTCAAATGTAGTGCCAAGCTTCAGTACGCCTCGCCTCATTTGAAGTGGGACATTGTACTGCCTCGGTACAAAAAAAAGGCAACTCTTACAAACTCTTTTTCAATTCATGTCCTACCCCACACTAGTTTTAATTTAAAAGTTTATGATGTTTTCTGAATCAGATAATTTCGGACACAATCGTAGTATTGCACGATGGAATTGTTCCCCTATAAAAGTTCTATAAAAGGGTGAATGATTATATTTATAAGCGACTAGTAGACGCCGCGCGGTTACACCCGCTTGGTTCCCGTTCCCGTAGGAATACGTGGACAAAATATAGCCTGTAGCCTTCCTCGATAAATCGGCTATCTAACACTGAAAGATTTTTTAGATCAGACCAGTAGTTCCTGAGATTAGCGAGTTCAAACAAACAAACAAACTCTTCAGCTTTATGATATTAGTATAGATAAAAAATCTTGGTATTGCACTGTATGCACTTAGGTGTATACAGTGAAATGGTGATAACAAAAAAAGGAACCCTTGCTGAGTTTGTTGTCTCTACTCGGACCAAAGCACGTTTGAAACCATCGTAATTTTAAGTTTTAGAATAATTTATCACCAGAGACCATGACATAACTTGACGTATAAAAAGTGCTGGTAACTGAGCCTAATAATTGAAATAAATTATAACCGTTTTCCCCCGAAGGGCAGAAAACGATTATTTAAGTTTGGATTTGTCGATAGATAACCATGATGACCCTGGTGCAAACTCGGATTTAAGATGCCCTACGTGCGGGGAAACTTACAAGAGACGAGCCTGGTACCAAAAACATCTTATGACGCATAACGGTGTTGAAGAACGTCAACCATCGGTCAGTTCTTCGACTATCACTGCGGAAAGAGTTGACCCTCATATATCAAGGTGAGCCAATGTGTCAAAACTACCAGGAGTCCATTGACATCAGGATACGTCTTAGCATCCCCAGCTTAAAGACCTCCACCTGGAAAGAACATGACCAGAACTTGGCGATCCTATTGGAGCATTAGGGTCGAACAAGACCTTAATAGCCAAGTTTGCACTTTCCAGGACAATATTCACTCGTACTTTTCGGAACATTACCTGTCACCGAATTGTTTTTCTGACAAACAACTTCGTAAAGCTAAATCAATGGGTGACAACCATCTAAGTCATCAACTATCTAGAGCTTTAAGATCAATTCTCAAATTAATTCAAGCAATATCGCAACAAATTACAAGTGACCGCGATAAATTAAATAAAGCAAAACACGAAGTTGATTTTAATAAAAACCCTTTATAGTACTCAAGAAACATTTTCATAGAACAAACGAGAAAGCTTGTCTTGACCATTGAGCGGATTTACGAACATTTTAAAAACACATATTAAGTGCTAAGACACGGGAGGCAATACCGAGATCCAAACATCCGCAGACCTAACAATCCTCCAGAAAAGTTTGCATGCACTCCACCAACTATAGAGGAGATCAACTACCAAATTAAAAAGAAGTCATCTATATCAGCTCCAGGATCGGATGGCATCCCTTATATAGTGTACAAAAAATGTGTGTCTGTTCGTAAACATCTCCTCACCATATTCAATCAAATCTGGTCAGGACAGATTATACCAGTAGCATTTAGCGATTTTTGTTCACATCCCAAAAAAAGACGAAGTTACTCATCCAAAAGATAGACCGATAGCTCTAACTAATACAATTTCAAATTTTTTTTTCAGTTGTTTGCAAACTAAAATGATTTATCATCAACAATAGATATTTCAGGCCCAATCACCAGAAAGGGTTCTTACCCGGCATCTCTGGATGCCTGGAACATAACACATTACTGGGCGAAAGTCTGAAAGATGCCAGAAAGTATGAGAGACAAATTGCGGTCTGCTGGTTAGACTTGGAAAACGCATTTGACTCGGTACCGCATGATTTGATGATTTTCGCCTTAAAATGGTACAACTTTCCCAGCATTATTATTGACCTCATTACATCATTTTCTTCTCAGTTAAAATTTGCCATGGCAGTAAGACGACGTCCCAGACGGGACGTCATTTGCTCATCATTCAGTAGACTATATAACGAGTCCGAAGAGCGGGCATTCGCTAAGATGAAAAAGTCTCAATCAGTATAAATAAATAAATAAAGTATAGATCTACATAGCGAGTCTGCCGCCCGAAGAGCAGGCATTCGCTAAGATGAGAAAGCTTGTCGAAAGTCACGTGGACACTCGACAGCGAACAGTCGATACACATCGGCCGTACAAGATAGCCACGATTTTTTCGTCACTATCTGCATTCGGTAACTAGGCCTATCCAGCGAGCCTATCGTCCGGAGAGCGGGTATTCGATTAGAATTGAGAATAATCTCTCATCTAATTAGACCGTTGATAAAAATATCTCCAACAAGTTTCACTGTGCACTACCACTATATTTAATATTATTATTCACATTTAACACTGCTTAACAAAATTTTAAAAAGGCATTGACAACTGTCAAGCGACATGCCGGCGGATGACGGCGTGATGTAACGTCAAAACCTCATTTATCCAATAAAATGTAGTGTTCCTACACTGCGAACGGGCATAATTTGGAGGGTAAATCTCGTAAGTGGACTAAGCGAAGGCTCGAACACCTAAATATTTTGACTCTGACTTTTTTTTACTTCTTTTTGTTTAATCTCCCTGTAAGTCAGTGATATCAAGTATTAAGCAAATGGACTTGACAGCAAGGGTTATTTTTTTTTGTTATCACCATTTCACAAAATTCACTTAAGTGCACAGTCATCCTTGCGTCGTATTCCTCATTACTGAGGGTCGTGACCCCTATCACAAGCTTGCTTCTTCACGATGTCGCGCCATGTGGCTCGGCTTTTCGTGTAGTGCAAGGCTTAGTACATACAGTGCAATCCAATACCAAGATTTTTGTCGTTTCTAAATGACACTTCCGAAGGTTAAGGGTAGGGAGTGCAATCCTTGTTAGTATTTCACTATTAGGATAAAAAGTCGATTTTTTTTGTTATCACCATTTCACAGAATATGGGTTGATAATGATGAAAATGACACTTTGGAAGGTTAGAAGTAGGGACATTTTTTTTTGTTATCACTATTTCACAGAATATGGGTTGATAATGATGAAAATGACACTTTGGAAGGTTAGAAGTAGGGACATTTTTTTTTTTGTTATCACCATTTCACAGAATATGGGTTGATAATGATGAAAATGACGCTTTGGGAGGTTAGAAGTAGGGACTGTAATCCTTGTTAGTCTTTTACTATTAGGATAAAAAGACGATTTTTTTTGTTATCACCATTATTTCAGTATTTACCCAAGTGCATTGAGTGCAGTTTAACATTAAATCATTGTCGCTTTTAATGACACTTCCGAAGGTTAAGGATAGGGAGTTCAATCCTTGTTAGTCTTTTACTATTAGGGTAATAAAACGATTTTCTAAGTGATAATTGCAATATTAATCATAATTGGTTTATAATATAGTTTTGCCTGCTATATATTTTCCTGCTACATCTTTCCATTGTTGTAACTGCTCTACAGTGGTTGGCCTATTGGTTATGGGAAGCGATGCAAAACGTTTGAAAGGATGGTAATTTTGGTTGTACACATAATTATTGTTAAGTCACGTTAGATACCTTTGTTTGTGCATTTGCTAAATATTTAATAGAACTTTGACTGACAGAGAGCTTAAACTAAAAGCAGTAAAAAAAGGTCAAAATTACGATGGTTTCAAACGTGCTTTGGTCCCAGTAGAGCCCACAAGAAACTCAGCAAGGGATTATTATTGTTATCACCATTTCACAGTATTCACACATACAAGTGCATACAGTGCAATCCAATACCAAGATTTTGTCGCTTCTAAATGACACTTCGGAAGGTTAGAAGTAGGAAGTGTAATCCTTGTTAGTCTTTTACTATTACAATAAAAAGACGATTTTGTTTGTTATCACCATTTCACAGTATTTACCTAAGTGCATAGAGTGCAGTTTAACACTAAATCATTGTCGCTTATAAATGACACTTCCGAAGGTTAAGGATAGGGAGTGCAATTCTTGTTAGTCTTTCACTATTAGGGTAATAAAACGATTTTCTAAGTGATAATTGCAATATCTAATATTAATCATAATTGATTTATAATATTTGCCTGCTAAATATTTTCCTGCTACATCATTCCATTGTTGTAACTGTTCTACAGTGGTTGGTCTATTGGTTATGGGAAGCGATGCAAAACGTCTGATAGATTTGTACACATAATTATGTTGTCAAGTTGTTAAGTCCATTTGCTTAATACTTGATATCACTTTGACTTACAGAGAGCTTAAACAAAAAGCAGTAAAAAAAGACAAAGTCAAAATAATTTATTTCAACTATTTTTGATATGTCAAGTTATGTCATGGTCTCTGGTGATAATTTAGTCTAAAACTTAATATTACAATGGTTTCAAACGTGATTTGGTCCGAGTAGAGCCCACAAGAAACTCAGCAAGGGTTCATTTTTTTTGTTATCACCATTTCACAGTATTCACTTAAGTTTTGGCTGGTGGGAGGCTTCGGCAGTGGCTAGTTACCACCCTACCGGCAAAGACGTACCGCCAAGCGATTTAGCGTTCCGGTACGATGCCGTGTAGAAACCGAAAGGGGTGTGGATTTTCATCCTTCTCCTAACAAGTTAGCCCGCTTCCATCTTAGACTGCATCATCACTAACCATCAGGTGAGATTGTAGTCAAGGGCTAACTTGTAAAGAATAAAAAAAATGCATACTAATCCTTACGTCGTATTCCTCATTACTGAGGGTCGTGACCCCTATTACAAGCTTGCTTCTTCACGATGAAAAGACGATTTTTTTTGTTATCACCATCATCTCCTTATTCTACTTTCACAGTATTCACCTAAGTGTGCAATCCAATACCAAGATTGGGGTCTATGTTTCATAGTAAAGTAATTCCAACACACCAAATTCAATACAATAAACTGAGCTTAATAATTGAAATAAATTATTATGACTTTGACTTTTTTTACTGCTTTTTGTAGCAATTACCACTTTGAAAGTCGTTTTTTACCCTAATAGTAAAAGACTAGCAAGGACTGCACTCCATAAACTTAACCTTAGATGTCATTTAGAAGCGACAAAAATCTTGGTATTGGATTGCACTGTATGCACGTAGGTGAATACTGTAAAATTGTGATAAAAAAATAATTAACCCTTGCTGAGTTTCTTGTGGGCTCTACTCGGACCAAAGCACGTTTGACACCATCGTAACTTTAAGTATTGGACTAAATTATCACCAGAGACCATGACATAACTTGACGTATCAAACGTGCTTGTAAAGTGAGCTTAATAATTGAAATAAATTATTTTGACTTCGACTTTTTTTACTGCTTTTGTAGCAATTATCGCTTTGAAAGTCGTATTTTACTGACTGAATATTTCATAGCGACTTTCGAATATAAAACGCGTTCTGCCTGGTTGCGCATCAAACGTGCGCAGAAATTCAAACAAGCATTAGAATAGAGCTAAACACTAAACCTTCGGAAGTGTCATTTAGAAGCGAGAAAAATCTTGGTATTGGATTGTGCTGTACACTCTTAAGTAAAACTGTGAAATGGTGATAACAAAAAAATTAACCCTTAACAATAATAATTAACCCTTGCTGAGTTTCTTGTGGGCTCTAACCGGACCAAAGCACGTTTGAAACCATCGTAATTTTAAGTTATAGACTAAATTATTACCAGAGACTATGACATAACTTGACGTATCAGAAATAATTTAAATAAATTATTTTGACTTTGACTTTTTTTTACTGCTTTTTATTTAAGCTCTTTTTTTATTCTTTACAAGTTAGCCCTTGACTACAATCTCACCTGATGGTAAGTGATGATGCAGTCTAAGATGGAAGCGGGCTAACTTGTTAGGAGAAGGATGAAAATCCACACCCCTTTCGGTTTCTACACGGCATCGTACCGGAACGCTAAATCGCTTGGCGGTACGTCTTTGCCGGTAGGGTGGTAACTAGCCACGGCCGAAGCCTCCCACCAGCCAAAACTTAAGTGAATACTGTGAAATGGTGATAACAAAAAAATTAAGCCTAGCTGAGTTTCTTGTGGGCTCTACTCGGACCAAATCACGTTTGAAACCATTGTAATATTAAGTTTTAGACTAAATTATCACCAGAGACCATGACATAACTTGACATATCAAAAATAATTGAAATAAATTATTTTGACTTTGACTTTTTTTACTGCTTTTTGTTTAAGCTCTCTGTAAGTCAAAGTGATATCAAGTATTAAGCAAATGGACTTAACAACTTGACAACATAATTATGTGTACAAATCTACCAGACGTTTTGCATCACTTCCCATAACCAATAAACCAACCACTGTAGAGCAGTTACAACAATGGAATGATGTAGCAGGAAAATATATAGCAGGCAAATATTCTAAATCAATTTTGATTAATATTAGATATTGCAATTATCACTTAGAAAATCGTTTTATTACCCTAATAGTGAAAGACTAACAAGAATTGCACTCCCTATCCTTAACTTTCGGAAGTGTCATTTATAAGCGACAATGATTTAGTGTTAAACTGCACTTTATGCACTTAGGTAAATACTGTGAAATGGTGATAACAAAAAAAAATCGTCTTTTTATCTTAATAGTAAAAGACTAACAAGGATTACACTTCCTACTTCTAACCTTCCGAAGTGTCATTTAGAAGCGACAAAATCTTGGTATTGGATTGCACTGTATGCACTTAGGTGAATACTGTGAAATGGTGATAACAATAATAATTAACCCTTGCTGAGTTTCTTGTGGGCTCTACTCGGACCAAAGCACGTTTGAAACCATCGTAATTTTGACCTTTTTTTGCAGCTTTTTGTTTAAGCTCTCTGTCAGTCAAAGTTCTATTAAATATTAAGCAAATGCACAAACAAAGGTATCTAACGTGACTTGACAACAGTTGTACAACCAAAAATAACCTTTCAAACGTGTTGCATCGCTTCCTATCACCAATAGACCAACCACTGTAGAGCAGTCATAACAATGGAAAGACGAAGCAGGAAAATATATAGCAGGCAAAAGATTATATACTTTTAGCAGGGTCAAATATGGGTTACGAAAATAAGAAAACTAATCTCGAACAAAGATTATGATTCACAACATTTGTCAGGACAACTTAATTAACAAATCAAACTGTAACCAAAATAGGACCCTAGAATGGTAGAGAATGACTTTAGTGGAGTCACGCACTTGTAAATGTTGTGTGTAGGGTTTAAGACGTCCTTGATAGTTAACCAACACTGCCCTTTTCCACTCAAGTCACTCTCCCGCCTATCCCAAGTAACCCATAAAGACTTACATAACAAGCAGTGTTGGCATAAGGTTACTTTTGTAACCTTTTAGGTGATTTTTTGACTGCATTGGTTACTTTTAGGTTACACTAATAAAAAGGTTACTTGTAAGTGATTTTCTCGGAATTTTTGGAATTAACTTGAACGTGAAACGGAACGGTCATTTTAAAAATTTTCGTTATGATAAGATTCGTTTAATTCGTCGTCTGTGATTCGTTAGCAGTAGAACCACAGCACATCTACAAGAAATGTTTATGAACCAATAATAAATATGAACCATAGCCTAAACTATTGGAAGAACACGTTGTACTCTTTCACACATACACCACTTGTATCTCGCTCACTCGCTCTATCAGTAAGATCTGGATCGGATTAATTCGTCTTTGTTCGGTTATTGTCGTCGTGTCGAATCGTGTGTCGTCCTCGTCGCTGTGGCCTGCCTGCCCGTTTCTTTTCTGCCCGCCGTCACTTTTCGTTGTTTTTGTTGTCACCGAAAGTTTAGTGTTTATATTTTGTGATTATTATATACAATACAACACAATTTCCTACCGGACATTTACTGAAAGGTTGGTAAGTGTATCTAGATTTTAAAGTGCATGTAAAGGACTAATAAATAATGAATGAATTTGAATCTAATCAATATGTAGGTACCTATTACACACCATGAATGCTTTGTTTTTTTTTTAATTTGGTTTTAGTTTATCAATAAAATATATGTAGGAATAAGTTTAAGTACCTACAAGATTTAATCAAGGAGACTTCATGTTTTTTTAATATTATGGCTCTTACAATAAGAAATATCAGCTAAACAGTGCTGCAAAATTAAAGACGTGCCGATTAATGTTACATTCATCTTGAGGGGATATCTTCCCGTAAAGATCCGTCTGTATCTTATATGTATGTATGTATGTATGTCGAATAAACTCTTCTCAAAGTTTTCGTTCATAGATCACTAAGCACCAAAATTGTGATAATATCATCCATTTATAAGAAATAATTACACGCCCACGACGTACCTACATACATTTATACATACCACCCATACCAACCACCTGCACAATCCCGCCAAAAATATGATATAAAACTTTAGGTGAGGTAACACTACTATACTGTGTGTGTATATCTTATCTTAATTTTTATCCCCAAAATATGGGAGAATTTTCGTAATGAATACCCACCAACCCAGTTACATAATAAAATAATTATTCCGCATCTTGTCTCTCCAGCTAACTACTTTATATGCGAGAGAATAATGGATGACTTCAGGGTCGATGAATACGGGGATACGAATTATTCAAATGTATTGCATTAGGTATCTTACTTTCATACTAATAATAATAACGTTGTGGGTTTAATAACTTTAACTGTTTGTTTTTTTTTTCATGACTGCGGTGTTGGTGCTTACGCTTGGCATGGTTGTAACTTAATCTACTAAAAATACGAATTCAGTCTAAGCAAATGGAGAAATTCTTGATTTCTTCCAAGTCATCGAAGAGGCAAGAGGAGAGTAAAGAAACGCGTGAAGAACGTGCGCCAAAAAAACAGAAACAATACCGCGACTTTAATGAAAAGTGGCTAACAGAAATAACATTTAAAAATTGGATTTCTAAGAGAGAGCAAGAATGTGGCATGGTTACCGCTTATTGCAAAGTGTGCAATTGTAGTGTATTGAACCATAGACCAGCACTTGTCAAGCATATGAATACCACAAAACATGTACAAAAAATTAGTTCAAAATGCCAAACAACGCCTATTGAACAAATGTTGAAACCCAAACAAGAAGACGAATTAAAAAAAAAGCAGAACTTAAAATATACGCTTTTCTTGCACAGCACAATTTGTCGTTTTCTTTAATACATGTGTTAATCCCATTTTCAAAAAATACTTTTACCGATAGTAATTCTATAAAATCCATGAATCTTGGTAGAACGAAAGCAACAAATACCATTAAAACTGTACTTGGTCCCATTTTAACCCAAAAACTCGTATCACCTTAAAGGAAACTCCATTCAGTGTCATAATGGATGGAGACAACTGACATCAGTGTCAAGAAACAATGTACACTCACAGTAATAAAAAAATAAAAATATATATATATATATTAGGGTGTCCCTTATTTTTCAAAGTTTTAAATTTGTAACGCATAGGTCCTAGTTTTGTTCATTTGCCTCTAAAACACTCGAAAATAATTTTTTTCCTTAATTGAAGAACGATAACCCGTGCCGACTTGCATCGAAACATTTTCATACATAGTAGTGGCGCATACTCGCGGTATTTGTCATTTGTTGACAATTATTCTCACGATTAACACATATTGTTTTACATTTAAAAGATGGCAGTGGATTTAAGAAGTAACAAAAAATGTATTTATTTAGTTCGTAACGCGAATTATCAAATAACAGGCGCAAAGTTACCGTCAAATTGTCAAGTTCTAGCAGTACTTTTGTTTAACATTCGCGAAGTGAAATTGTCTGTTAGTGAAAGCGCTAATCTCGTCATTCGGGAGTATATTGTATATTGAAAAAAAGCTAGAATCCCTACCAGAGCTATACCTAACTAGGTAAAAAAACTTGTTGATCTTCACCATGCTTGGTTTGCTTTGATTATTCGACATAGCGCACGCTGATGCTTTAGAACGAATTAAAATTGAAGAAGACAAAATATTTTCACAAAAACAATGAGAACCAAAGCATCCAGGGTGTTTAGCGGGTGTAGACAAAGAATTGTCCGAAAAAAAAGAAAGGGTAAGACAATACAATTTAAATGAAGAGAAAAAAAGATGTGAGCAAATGTATTATGGAGGTTTATCGTCATCAGTTAGAACGCAACATGTTATTCAAGCGGAGGGACATCAAAAACAACTTACCAGCTCTAATGAAAGTTTTGAGGACCACTTGGCATCCACCTCTGTTTGAGAGGTGGATGTTGAGTGAGGGTAAGTTCAGAAAATACTACAAAAAGAGGAAGGAAAGACTATCACGCCTAACATAGTTGCAGCTTTAGATAGATCAATTAAGCATAAGGGATTCTGTCTATAAACTTCAGGCTGTGGCCACTAGATCTTGGCTGTGATGATTACCCGACAAACATGTCGTCTATTTAACGTATTCGCACACAGGGTCCAAAGGATAGAGCGGTATCTATTAAATCCGATTTTCAGAATAATATGCTTGAAATGGTGACCGTTCACTGGGATGGGATATTATTACCTGGACTTGATGTAAGAAGTTCTAAAGAAACGCCTGCCAATTTTAATTTCATTTGGAGAAATTTATAAATTGTTAATACTGTCTTATTTATTGTTGCAGGAAAATCATTAAGTGATTTTGTGTCTGTCAAGAGCACAAATTTATTTAGTTGATTAAAAATTGATAGGGCGTTCCTCCAGACACCCATTTCTATATGGGATGACATGGGGGGATGGGGTGTTACCTATACAGTAGCAAAAAGGAAAGTGCTTTCTTTAAGGGCTGTTAATGATACGGCTATAAAGAGCTATAAAACTTATGCAAAATTTTCGTGGTTTGATACTGCAAAGCAAGAGCAAAAGCAATTTTTTCTTCGTTGTGTTTAGGAGCATAGAACTCTGTACCCGGACTGTTAAAAGAGACTTATCCAAAAGAAAATATCTTGCCTGATCTGTAATTTTATCTTTTAGTAAATATTTTATAGAAAATTGAGTATTTCAATTTATTTAGTTATATAACGGAAAGGGTCAAAAACCGCAATTTTTCAAATCTTCCGGGCCCTGTCGGCACGGGTTAACGTTGACGTAGGAAGCTTAAATTTTGTATTTAAGTTAGTCTAGGTAGTCTAAAAAGAAATAGGGGGTATGCGTTTTAATATCTAAAAAAAATTTTTTTTTGCCCATATAAGGGACACCCTAATATATATTATGACGAAGTAAGACTGTGTTCAAACACAATTTCTCGACATTTATGAAGTTCAATCTAGAAAGGCTGAAGATCTTTGTAACAGTTTATTAACTTGGATTCAAGACCGGCCAATTCCTTTAAAAAATTTTGTAGGCTTTGCATCTGACTCAACTAATAACATGGTAGGCGAACATAACTCTGTGTTTAGTCACTTAAAAATCAATGTAGAGGAGAGCGGGGCTGAAAGTGCCGGGGGTAAATAGTGCCGACGCGAATATCTCGAAAACAGAAAGAGATAGATATACGATCGTATTGTGTCGCGTAATCGCTAACAGCCGCGCACATGCGGCTACCATTTTAGTTGCGTCAGCGACGCGGAGTGAGTGGCTGTGCATGTGAGTGTCCTCCAGCGCCACGTAAGTAAATATTTTCGTCTCGATACTTTTTTCGTCGCAAGCTAGCATTTCTCGTGCTTTTAAAATGAGAGTATTAGTAAAATGTTTGTTATTTATTCTAGTTTATTATGTAGAGTACTTTAAATGATTTTAGCAGATTGATTTTCCTATGTGAGACAAAATATCGCACTCTCATAAATGGGGTAAAATGTTCCGTTTTTGTGGGGCTGCTTGTGCCGCGGCACAACCAACCCCTAAGCTACCTTTATTGTTTCATTATGTCCAAACTGTACTGAAACCGAAGAAAATTTTGGCTGGAAAAAAAAGAACAAAGCAAGTAGGAGCTATTGTTTCAGCAGAGCGTGGAACTCTAGTCACCGTGGAGTTAGCGGTAAGTGCTCTGGGAAACTCAATTCCACCGATGTTCGTATTTCCACGTTTGAAATATAATGTGTATGTAATATGTTTATTCGCGATGTTCCTCCTGAAAGTATTGGAGCTGGCAATCAATCTGGTTGGATGACAAGCATAGAGCTCTCAGTCTATATGGATCATTTTATAAAACACACTAAGCCTAGTCCTGAAATGCCAGTGTTTTACTCCTCGACAATCATTCATCTCACATTGATATTGATGTAATTGAAAAGGCCAATAGAAATTCTCTTATATTATTAACATTCCCACCACACTGCACCCATCGTCTCCAACCTCTGGATATTGGTGTCAATGGCCCTTTTATAACATACTGCTCTAAAGCACAAAATAACTGGCTAAGAACTAATCCCGGGAAGACTAAGAGCATTTATGAAATACCAACGTAGGCAGCAACCTATCAATATAAGCAACGCATTTAAAAAGACTGGCATTTGGTATGATTCAAACATATTTACGGACGAAGATTTTGCACCGTCTTTGGTCACTGATCGCCCGGAGCCAGATAATCGACCTACACAAGGTACAGATAACTTGCCTGTTGCTACAAAAAATCGAGAAAGGACTCCTGAATATCCTGATCAAACTTCGGAGTCAAATTATGTGGGCAGCAATGTTGATGTTGAGACTAGTCCATCAATACTACAGCATGTTCCTGGACTAAGCGATGCAGTCGTTGACATTACTAGTGAAACATCAGTAAATCAAAAATCCCTTGCTGCAGCTTCCAGCTTCCTTAATCAGCTTATAACAATACACGAGATAAAAAAAAACGGCAACTTTCTCACCAGAGCTAATAAGACCACTGCCTAAAGCACCTGCCCGAATAAATGGGCATAACAAAAGACGTAAAAGAAAGACAGCTGTTCTTACGGACACTCCAGAGAAAAATGCTTTGGTCTTAAAACAGGCTAAAAAAGAATTAAGAAAGTGGAACTGCAAAGAAGGTTAACGGTAAAGGAAAGAGAAAAGGTAAACGAACAAAAAAACCGACTAAGAACCCCGCTAAGAGAAGAGCAAGATGACGACAGTTCTGATAACGAACAAGAATGGTACTGTATCATATGTTGTGATGCCTATTCTAACTCTGCCTCTGGAGAAAAATGGATTGAATGCAAAGAATGTAAGAATTGGGCCCATTTACAATGCACTGAAAATGAAGACAGCCTACCATTTGTATGTCCTAATTACTATTCTGATAATTCTGATCTAGTGAAAAACTAGCTTTGATCTATTTTGTTTCTTTTTGTTAAAAGCTTAATTAAGCCTAAAGACTGTTGATTTATAGAATAAAGTATAACAAATAAACATAATATTATTAAAAATGTATGTCTTTTAAATTCTATATCAATTTTCATTCATGTAAAACACCTAGCATATCAACGGCACAACTGACCTCGGCTACGGCACAACTTGCCCCAACGTGGGGTTGGTAGTGCCTTTCCGCCGCAGCATATTAAAATCACTTTTTTTTCAAAAAATATTAAAAATGTGGAATAACTGACAGTAAATTCGTATTCGAGACTAAATTTGGCTTAGGATGAACCACTACTTTTAGTGATAGTACTTGTAGTATTCGAATTATATGAGGATTTGTCAAAATCGGCACGTTCAGCCCCGCTCTCCCCTACCGCACATTGCATGTGTTAGATTATTGATAAATTAGTAATGTAATTATTCCTTATTATTGTGATAATTATTTGTAAATAACATAAGGTTTGAATTAGAATACGATTAATGATTGTCATCTAACTTAATTACAGGAGATATCATGACGCTTCCTGACTATAAAGATTTCATTATATTATTAACCGTATTCTTGTAGATTACTTTGATTAAACTATTCTTTGTATATTATTTGAGTAATTTTAATAACATAAATACAGTGGTATGTTAACGAGCAATGTTTGTAATGAAACTTAACTGTAAAATTGTATAAATTGTAGTGACAATGTCGATTTAATTAATTAGTTCAGATATTAATAATTCTATTATTCTTTGTATAATATTTAAGGTTTATTGATTATAGAGACATAGCAATATTGGTTAGATAAAACGGGGTCATGATAGTAAGTAAATTCAAATGTAATCTCGGTAGTTCTAGTTTTTGCCACAGCTAATGTATAAAAACGGGACATCGCACTGTCGGCTTTTACTTCTAAAAAGTAGCCATCGACCAGTGCGGAGCCCCAAGCCGAAGTTAAGTAAGAATTACTTTTTATCTCTGTATTTCTGTATTCTGTATCTCTATTTACTTTATATTTTGTGCTATGTTAAAATTATGTTATAAAACCCTTAATATTATAACGTCATTTTGTCTTAATTGAAAATAACTGAATAAATGAATAAACTGTGTTGAATTTAATTTGGTCTTTTCCTTGTTTATCTCTTTGAATATATTTTGACTTGATTAGGATTAATATAATCTTTTTACCTTATTAGGTTACTTTGAACTATTTGTTTGAACAAATAGATTTAATACTTAATAATAATTGCCTTTTACTTAGTTCGTTACAAAATAAAGTCAAGTAAATAAATACAACCGTATAATTTTATAAATAACGTCAATTTATTATATCTATATATCTTAAAATCTATCATCAGAAGTGGGTATGTTTCCTTTCCACTGAATAATATTTTGATATTATTTCCAGAATGGATATCCCAGCTTTGCAAGAACTTCTGAAGGCGATCAAAGATGCTGTTTCTAGATCTCGTCAAGGTGAAAGCATCGCCACCGTCGCAAAAGCAGGTAAGGCCCTTAAAGGGTCTGCTAATCTATGGTTTGAAGCATGGAACCCTGCAGAGGGTCGTTCATAGGAAAACTTACGATCAGAATTAACATCTTTATATCCCGAGAAGAAAAATCTCGCAGAAATGTTACAAAAGGCGGTATTGTACACGTCTGAAATGTCAAATACTTATTGCGATTATGCTCGAGAAAAAATTAGGTTACTTCGTAATACTAAAATTTTGTTTACCGATTTGCAATTAATTGAATTAGTTTGTGGTAGTATATCCGACGTTAACGTAAGAATGGCTTCTTTTAACAGCAACGTTAAAACTACTTCAGAGCTTATTGTCTTATTTAGTTCATACACAAAGACTTCCTGTGGTAGCTTAGGGCACAAAAAATCTCAGTGCGTTAAAAACAACTCTCAAACAAAAATCAACGCACAAAAAATCGATCTACCCTCGCTAGAGCACAGATCAGACACTTATTCAAAAAGATTTTGTACGATATATAAGAAATCCGATCGTCGTCATCAACCCATATTCGGCTCACTGCTGAGCTCGAGTCTCCTCTCAGAATGAGAGGGGTTAGGCCAATAGTCCACCACGCTGGCCCAATGCGGATTGGCAGACTTCACACACGCAGAGAATGAAGATAATTCTCTGGTATGCAGGTTTCCTCACGATGTTTTCCTTCACCGATTGAGACACGTGATATTTAATTTCTTAAAATGCACACAACTGAAAAGTTGGAGGTGCATGCCCCGGACAGGATTCGAACCCACACCCTCCGGAATCGGAGGCAGAGGTCATATCCACTGGGCTATCACTGCTCAGTGACGTAATATGCAGATACAAACCTAAAAATGATTCTCCTACAGCTGATAAAGAGACTATTTTTTTAGGCCAATAGATTTTTGTTTGACTACCGTGTCTATTTATGATATTGAAATAAATTCACTCGTAGATACCGGCGCCAATTGTAGCATCATAAAAGAATCAATCTAAAATATTTATAGTATCAATTTTACTTTAATATAGAAATCTTAAATTGTACACGAGTATTTGGTATGTATAGTGCGACTTAAAAGAGTAGAATACAAATGTTGAAAATAATATTACTGTCTAAGATAGACAAGTTAAGTTAATAAATATATCTTGAAAACACATTTTAGCCCCAAACATCATGTTATAGGTGAAAAGATAGCTACCACCTAGCGTCGACACGATCCAGCACGAGATCAAGCGACGTCATGTCCTAGTGATCTGCTTTCCATAAGTCCCAGACACTTCATCATTGGAAGACTCTACTACATTACCTTCGCCAGCGGTTAAAGTTTTCCCAAACCCAGAGAGAATAATATTCCCTAGACCAGACGAAGTATCAAGAGTTGTAGTGCAAACTACCAAAGGGCGTGTGCGTCGAGCGTTTACCCGTCTCTACTCCCTTCGTCAAGGTGGTGACGATCTTCAGTCATGAGGGACCGACTAGAGAGAGAGTCTCCCTTGTACGGCAGGAGAACTGAAGAGTTGAAATTATTATTTCAACGAGCGCGAAGACGTTGCGGCCTTTAGCCTTCTGAAGATATACTCGTAGCAACGTTGTCTATTATATGTTGTTAAATTAATATAGCAGACGTTCATTATGAGGAACATTCTTTGTATGCGTATTAGTTAAGTCAAGAATCTGTCACTGCACGAGAAACATTAAACATTCTAACAGCCTAAGATGGATGTTTTATTTGCCCTAATGTATGCCTGAACACACACTACCCTTAACCTTGGTAAGTGTAATGTACGTAACAATTGTAAGTCAAAGTGCTATTAAATATTAAGCAAATGTATAAACAAAGGTATCTAACGTGACTTTACAACAATTATGTGTACAACCAAAATTTACCTTTCAGACGTTTCGCATCGCTTCCCATAACCAATAGACCAGCCACTGTACAGCAGTTACAACAATGGAAAGACGAAGCAGGAAAATATTTAGCAGGCAAAACTAGATTATTTGTTATAATCAGTTTGAAAGTCGTTTTTTACCCTAATAGTAAAAGACAGCAAGGACTGCACTACCTAAACTTGTGGTGAACCAAGGAGTTCGCATTCCGTATGACTGACTGTTTCATACCGACTTTCGAATGTAGAACGCGATCTGCCTGGTTGCGCATCAAACGTGCTCAGAAATTCTAACACGCGTGAGAATAGAGCTAAACACTAAACCTTCGAAAGTGAAAGAAAGTGTCACTTAGAAGCGACAATATGCTCGTATTAGATTGCACTATATGCACTTAAGTGAATACTGTGAAATGGTGATAACAATAATAATTAACCCTTGCTGAGTTTCTTGTGGGCTCTAACGGACCAAAGACCGTTTGAAACCATCGTAATTTTAAGTTTTAGACTAAATTATCACAAGAGACCATGACATAAATTGACATATCAAAAATAATTGAAATAAACTATTTTGACTTTGACTTTTTTTTCTGCTTTTTGTTTAAGCTCTCTGTAAGTCAAAGTGATATCAAGTATTAAGCAGATGGACTAAACAACTTGACAACATAATTATGTGTACAAATCTTTCAGACGTTTTGCATCGCTTCCCATAACCAATAGACCAACCACTGTAGAGCAGTTACAACAATGGAAAGATGTAGCAGGAAATTATATAGCAGGCAAAACTATATTATAAACCAATTATGATTAATATTGCAATTATCACTTAGAAAGTCGTCTTATTACCCTAATAGTGAAAGACTAACAAGGATTGCACTCCCTATACTTAACCTTCGGAACAATGATTTAATCTTAAACTGCACTCTATGCATTTTTTTTTTACTGTGGTAGATCATACATCGGTGAGACTCGCCATAACATTACCACAAGTGTAAGAGAACACATACGTAGCATGAAGAATGTGGACACAGACGGTTCAGTAATAGCCGAGCATGTTCTAGCTTCGGGTACGACTCATTATATCCGTTTTGATAAGGTTTCTGTATTGTCAAGGGAAAAGTTTCTAGTACCTCGTAAGATACGTAAAGCGATAGAAATTAGTCGTCACCCGAATTTTAATCGGGATCATGGATGGTTGCTGCCCACAGCGTGCAAACCGCTATTTCTTTCAGTGTCACATACAACAAACTTGGAACAAGATAGCGTTAGTTCGGTTTGCTTACAAGAAGACGAGTCTAATGAAGATGAATGACATTAATGAACCGTCGGAGAGTGTAACGGAACCTTCACTCCCTACCACTAAACCTCTCTCCGCGCGCGCAATGCGAGCAGCAGCGCGTCGCGTAGCCGCTTCGCAGTTTGAATCGTGCCGCGATGCAAGAACAAGCTCATGACTAAGGGCCCCGTATGAGTACGAAACTAGTCGGGCATACTTCGACCTAATATCACGTGAGTTGTAGCCGTGTTTCATAATCAATTAATATGCTCTCTATGCACTTGAGTTAATACTGTGAAATGGTGATAACAAAAAAAATCGTCTTTTTATCCTAATAGTAAAATACTAACAAGGATTACACTCCCTACTTCTAACCCTCCAAAGTTTCATTTAGAAGCGACAATATCTTGGTATTGGATTGCACTGTACGCACTTAGGTAATACTGTGAAATGGTGATAACAAAAAAAGTGTACCCTTGCTGAGTTTCTTGTGGGCTCTAACGGACCAAAGCACGTTTAAAACCATCGTTATTTTAAGTCTTAGACTAAAATATCACCAAAGACCATGACATAATATGACGTATCAAAAATGATTTAATTAAATTATTTTGACTTCGACTTTTTTTACTGCTTTTTGTTTAGGCTCTCTGTAAGTCAAAGTGATATCAAGTATTAAGCAAATGGACTTAACAACTTGACAACATAATTATGTGTACAAATCTATCAGACGTTTTGCATCGCTTCCCATAACCAATAGATCAACCACTGTAGAGCAGTTACAACAATGGAAAGATGTAGCAGGAAATTATATAGCAGGCAAAACTATGTTATAAACCAATTATGATTAATATTGCAATTATCACTTAGAAAGTCGTCTTATTACCCTAATAGTGAAAGACTAACAAGGATTGCACTCCCTATCCTTAACCTTCGGAAGTGTCATTTAGAAGCGATAATGATTCAGTGTTCAACTGCACTCTATGCACTTAAGTGAATACTGTGAAATGGTGATAACAAAAAAAATCGTCTTTTATCCTAATAGTAAAATACCGACAAGGATTACACTCCCTACTTCTAACCTTCCGAAGTGTCATTAAGAAGCGATAATATACTCGTTTTAGACTGCACTGTATGCACTTAGGTGAACACTGTGAAATGGTGATAACAATAATAATTAACCCTTGCTGAGTTTCTTGTGGGCTCTAACGGACCAAAGACCGTTTGAAACCATCGTAATTTGAAGTATCAAAAACAATTGAAATAAATTATTTTGACTTTGACTTTTTTTACTGCTTTTTGTTTAGGCCCTCTGTAAGTCAAAGTGATATCAAGTATTAAGCAAATGGACTTAACAACTTGACAACATAATTATGTGTACAATTTATTCAGACGTTTTGCATCACTTCCCATAACCAATAAACCAACCACTGTAGAGCAGTTACAACAATGGAAAGATGTAGCAGGAAAAACTATATTATAAACCAATTATGATTAATATTGCAATTATCACTTAGAAAGTCGTCTTATTACCCTAATAGTGAAAGACTAACAAGGATTGCACTCCCTATCCTTAACCTTCGGAAGTGTCATTTAGAAGCGACAATGATTCAATCATACACTGCACTCTATGCATTTTTTTTTGACTGTGGTAGATCATACATCGGTGAGACTCGCCGTAACATAACCACAAGAGTAAGAGAACACATACGTAGCATGAAGAATGTGGACACGGACGGTTTAGCAATAGCCGAGCATGTTCAAGCTTCGGGTACGACTCATTATATCCGTTTTGATAAGGTTTCTGTATTGTCAAGGGAAAAGTTTCTAGTACCTCGTAAGATACGTGAAGCAATAGAAATTAGTCGTCACCCGAATTTTAATCAGGATCATGGATGGTTGCTGCCCACAGCGTGCAAACCGCTATTTCTTTCAGTGTCACATACAACAAACTTGGAACAAGATAGCGTTAGTTCGGTTTGCTTACAAGAAGACGAGTCTAATGAAGATGACATTAATGAACCGTCGGAGAGTGTAACGGAACCTTCACTCCCTACCACTAAACCTCTCTCCGCGCGCGCAATGCGAGCAGCAGCGGGTCGCGTAGCCACTTCGCAGTTTGATTCGTGCCGCGATGCAAGAACCAGCTCATGACTAAGGGCCCCGTATGAGTTCGAAACTAGTCGGGCATACTTCGATCTAATATCACGTGCGTTTTAGCCGTGTTTCATAATCAATTAATATGCACTCTATGCACTTGAGTTAATACTATGAAATGGTGATAACAAAAAAAATCGTCTTTTATCCTAATAGTAAAAGATCGACAAGGATTACACTCCCTACTTCTAACCTTCCGAAGTGTCATTTAGAAGCGATAATGTTCTCGTCTTAGACTGCACTGTATGCACTTAGGTGAACACTGTGAAATGGTGATAACAATAATAATTAACCCTTGCTGAGTTTCTTGTGGGCTCTAACGGACCAAAGACCGTTTGAAACCATCGTAATTTGAAGTATCAAAAACAATTGAAATAAATTATTTTGACTTTGACTTTTTTTACTGCTTTTTGTTTAGGCTCTCTGTAAGTCAAAGTGATATCAAGTATTAAGCAAATGGACTTAACAACTTGACAACATAATTATGTGTACAATTTATTCAGACGTTTTGCATCACTTCCCATAACCAATAAACCAACCACTGTAGAGCAGTTACAACAATGGAAAGATGTAGCAGGAAATTATATAGCAGGAAAAACTATATTATAAACCAATTATGATTAATATTGCAATTATCACTTAGAAAGTCGTCTTATTACCCTAATAGTGAAAGACTAACAAGGATTGCACTCCCTATCCTTAACCTTCGGAAGTGTCATTTAGAAGCGACAATGATTCAATCATACACTGCACTCTATGCATTTTTTTTTGACTGTGGTAGATCATACATCGGTGAGACTCGCCGTAACATAACCACAAGAGTAAGAGAATACATACGTAGCATGAAGAATGTGGACACGGACGGTTCAGCAATAGCCGAGCATGTTCAAGCTTCGGGTACGACTCATTATATCCGTTTTGATAAGGTTTCTGTATTGTCAAGGGAAAAGTTTCTAGTACCTCGTAAGATACGTGAAGCAATAAAAATTAGTCGTCACCCGAATTTTAATCGGGATCATGGATGGTTGCTGCCCACAGAGTGCAAACCGCTATAACTTTCAGTGTCACATACAACAAACTTGGAACAAGATAGCGTTAGTTCGGTTTGCTTACAAGAAGACGAGTCTAATGAAGATGACATTAATGAACCGTCGGAGAGTGTAACGGAACCTTCACTCCCTACCACTAAACCTCTCTCCGCGCGCGCAATGCGAGCAGCAGCGCGTCGCGTAGCCGCTTCACAGTTTGATTCGTGCCGCGATGCAAGAACCAGCTCATGACTAAGGGCACCGTATGAGTTCAAAACTAGTCGGGCATACTTCGATCTAATATCACGTGCGTTTTAGCCGTGTTTCATAATCAATTAATATGCACTCTATGCACTTGAGTTAATACTGTGAAATGGTGATAACAAAAAAAATCGTCTTTTATCCTAATAGTAAAAGACCGACAAGGATTACACTCCCTACTTCTAACCTTCCGAAGTGTCATTTAGAAGCGATAATGTTCTCGTCCTAGATTGCACTGTATGCACTTAGGTGAATACTGTGAAATGGTGATAACAATAATAATTAACCCTTGCTGAGTTTCTTGTGGGCTCTAACGGACCAAAGACCGTTTGAAACCATCGTAATTTTAAGATTTAGACTAAATTATTACCAGAGACCATGGCATAATTTGAAGTATCAAAAACAATTGAAATAAATCATTTTGACTTTGACTTTTTTTACTGCTTTTTGTTTAAGCTCTCTGTAAGTCAAAGTGATGTCAAGTATTAAGCAAATGGACTTAACAACTTGACAACATAATTATGTGTACAAATCTATCAGACGTTTTGCATCGCTTCCCATAACCAATAGATCAACCACTGTAGAGCAGTTACAACAATGGAAAGATGTAGCAGGAAATTATATAGCAGGCAAAACTATATTATAAACCAATTATGATTAATATTGCAATTATCACTTAGAAAGTCGTCTTATTACCCTAATAGTGAAAGACTAACAAGGATTGCACTCCCTATCCTTAACCTTCGGAAGTGTCATTTAGAAGCGACAATGATTCAATCATACACTGCACTCTATGCATTTTTTTTTGACTGTGGTAGATCATACATCGGTGAGACTCGCCGTAACATAACCACAAGAGTAAGAGAATACATACGTAGCATGAAGAATGTGGACACGGACGGTTCAGCAATAGCCGAGCATGTTCAAGCTTCGGGTACGACTCATTATATCCGTTTTGATAAGGTTTCTGTATTGTCAAGGGAAAAGTTTCTAGTACCTCGTAAGATACGTGAAGCAATAGAAATTAGTCGTCACCCGAATTTTAATCGGGATCATGGATGGTTGCTGCCCACAGAGTGCAAACCGCTATAACTTTCAGTGTCACATACAACAAACTTGGAACAAGATAGCGTTAGTTCGGTTTGCTTACAAGAAGACGAGTCTAATGAAGATGACATTAATGAACCGTCGGAGAGTGTAACGGAACCTTCACTCCCTACCACTAAACCTCTCTCCGCGTGCGCAATGCGAGCAGCAGCGCGTCGCGTAGCCGCTTCACAGTTTGATTCGTGCCGCGATGCAAGAACCAGCTCATGACTAAGGGCCCCGTATGAGTTCAAAACTAGTCGGGCATACTTCGATCTAATATCACGTGCGTTTTAGCCGTGTTTCATAATCAATTAATATGCACTCTATGCACTTGAGTTAATACTGTGAAATGGTGATAACAAAAAAAATCGTCTTTTATCCTAATAGTAAAAGACCGACAAGGATTACACTCCCTACTTCTAACCTTCCGAAGTGTCATTTAGAAGCGATAATGTTCTCGTCCTAGATTGCACTGTATGCACTTAGGTGAATACTGTGAAATGGTGATAACAATAATAATTAACCCTTGCTGAGTTTCTTGTGGGCTCTAACGGACCAAAGACCGTTTGAAACCATCGTAATTTTAAGATTTAGACTAAATTATTACCAGAGACCATGGCATAATTTGAAGTATCAAAAACAATTGAAATAAATCATTTTGACTTTGACTTTTTTTACTGCTTTTTGTTTAAGCTCTCTGTAAGTCAAAGTGATGTCAAGTATTAAGCAAATGGACTTAACAACTTGACAACATAATTATGTGTACAAATCTATCAGACGTTTTGCATCGCTTCCCATAACCAATAGATCAACCACTGTAGAGCAGTTACAACAATGGAAAGATGTAGCAGGAAATTATATAGCAGGCAAAACTATATTATAAACCAATTATGATTAATATTGCAATTATCACTTAGAAAGTCGTCTTATTACCCTAATAGTGAAAGACTAACAAGGATTGCACTCCCTATCCTTAACCTTCGGAAGTGTCATTTAGAAGCGATAATGATTCAGTGTTCAACTGCACTCTATGCACTTAAGTGAATACTGTGAAATGGTAATAACAAAAAAAATCGTCTTTTATCCTAATAGTAAAATACCGACAAGGATTACACTCCCTACTTCTAACCTTCCGAAGTGTCATTAAGAAGCGATAATATACTCGTTTTAGACTGCACTGTATGCACTTAGGTGAACACTATGAAATGGTGATAACAATAATAATTAACCCTTGCTGAGTTTCTTGTGGGCTCTAACGGACCATAGACCGTTTGAAACCATCGTAATTTGAAGTATCAAAAACAATTGAAATAAATTATTTTGACTTTGACTTTTTTTACTGCTTTTTGTTTAGGCTCTCTGTAAGTCAAAGTGATATCAAGTATTAAGCAAATGGACTTAACAACTTGACAACATAATTATGTGTACAATTTATTCAGACGTTTTGCATCACTTCCCATAACCAATAAACCAACCACTGTAGAGCAGTTACAACAATGGAAAGATGTAGCAGGAAATTATATAGCAGGAAAAACTATATTATAAACCAATTATGATTAATATTGCAATTATCACTTAGAAAGTCGTCTTATTACCCTAATAGTGAAAGACTAACAAGGATTGCACTCCCTATCCTTAACCTTCGGAAGTGTCATTTAGAAGCGACAATGATTCAATCATACACTGCACTCTATGCATTTTTTTTTGACTGTGGTAGATCATACATCGGTGAGACTCGCCGTAACATAACCACAAGAGTAAGAGAATACATACGTAGCATGAAGAATGTGGACACGGACGGTTCAGCAATAGCCGAGCATGTTCAAGCTTCGGGTACGACTCATTATATCCGTTTTGATAAGGTTTCTGTATTGTCAAGGGAAAAGTTTCTAGTACCTCGTAAGATACGTGAAGCAATAGCAATTAGTCGTCACCCGAATTTTAATCGGGATCATGGATGGTTGCTGCCCACAGAGTGCAAACCGCTATAACTTTCAGTGTCACATACAACAAACTTGGAACAAGATAGCGTTAGTTCGGTTTGCTTACAAGAAGACGAGTCTAATGAAGATGACATTAATGAACCGTCGGAGAGTGTAACGGAACCTTCACTCCCTACCACTAAACCTCTCTCCGCGCGCGCAATGCGAGCAGCAGCGCGTCGCGTAGCCGCTTCAGTTTGATTCGTGCCGCGATGCAAGAACCAGCTCATGACTAAGGGCCCCGTATGAGTTCAAAACTAGTCGGGCATACTTCGATCTAATATCACGTGCGTTTTAGCCGTGTTTCATAATCAATTAATATGCACTCTATGCACTTGAGTTAATACTGTGAAATGGTGATAACAAAAAAAATCGTCTTTTATCCTAATAGTAAAAGACCGACAAGGATTACACTCCCTACTTCTAACCTTCCGAAGTGTCATTTAGAAGCGATAATGTTCTCGTCCTAGATTGCACTGTATGCACTTAGGTGAATACTGTGAAATGGTGATAACAATAATAATTAACCCTTGCTGAGTTTCTTGTGGGCTCTAACGGACCAAAGACCGTTTGAAACCATCGTAATTTTAAGTTTTAGACTAAATTATTACCAGAGACCATGGCATAATTTGAAGTATCAAAAACAATTGAAATAAATCATTTTGACTTTGACTTTTTTTACTGCTTTTTGTTTAAGCTCTCTGTAAGTCAAAGTGATGTCAAGTATTAAGCAAATGGACTTAACAACTTGACAACATAATTATGTGTAAAAATCTATCAGACGTTTTGCATCGCTTCCCATAACCAATAGATCAACCACTGTAGAGCAGTTACAACAATGGAAAGATGTAGCAGGAAATTATATAGCAGGCAAAACTATATTATAAACCAATTATGATTAATATTGCAATTATCACTTAGAAAGTCGTCTTATTACCCTAATAGTGAAAGACTAACAAGGATTGCACTCCCTATCCTTAACCTTCGGAAGTGTCATTTAGAAGCGATAATGATTTAATCATACACTGCACTCTATGCATTTTTTTTTACTGTGGTAGATCGGTGAGACTCGCCGTAACATAACCACAAGAGTAAGAGAACACATACGTAGCATGAAGAATGTGGACACGGACGATTCAGTAATAGCCGAGCATGTTCAAGCTTCGGGTACGACTCATTATATCCGTTTTGATAAGGTTTCTGTATTGTCAAGAGAAAAGTTTCTAGTACCTCGTAAGACATGTAAAGCAATAGAAATTAGTCGTCACCCGAATTTTAATCGGGATCATGGATGGTTGCTGCCCACAGCGTGCAAACCGCTATAACTTTCAGTGTCACATACAACAAACTTGGAACAAGATAGCGTTAGTTCGGTTTGCTTACAAGAAGACGAGTCTAATGAAGATGACATTAATGAACCGTCGGAGAGTGTAACGGAACCTTCACTCCCTACCACTAAACCTCTCCGCGCGCGCAATGCGAGCAGCAGCGCGTCACGTAGCCGCTTCGCAGTTTGAATCGTGCCGCGATGCAAGAACCAGCTCATGACTAAGGGCCCCGTATGAGTTTGAAACTAGTCGGGCATACTTCGACCTAATATCACGTGAGTTTTAGCTGTGTTTCATAATCAATTAATATGCTCTCTATGCACTTGAGTGAATACTGTGAAATGGTGATAACAAAAAAAATCGTCTTTTATCCTAATAGTAAAAGACCGACAAGGATTACACTCCCTACTTCTAACCTTCCGAAGTGTCATTTAGAAGCGATAATGTACTCGTCTTAGATTGCACTGTATGCACTTAGGTGAATACTGTGAAATGGTGATAACAATAATAATTAACCCTTGCTGAGTTTCTTGTGGGCTCTAACGGACCAAAGACCGTTTGAAACCATCGTAATTTTAAGTTTTAGACTAAATTATTACCAGAGACCATGGCATAATTTGAAGTATCAAAAACAATTGAAATAAATCATTTTGACTTTGACTTTTTTTACTGCTTTTTGTTTAAGCTCTCTGTAAGTCAAAGTGATATCAAGTATTAAGCAAATGGACTTAACAACTTGACAACATAATTATGTGTACAAATCTATCAGACGTTTTGCATCGCTTCCCATAACCAATAGACCACACAACCACTGTAGAGCAGTTACAATAATGGAAAGTTAGTCTTTCCATTGAAGGCTTTGAATTGCAGGAAAATATATAGCAGGCAAAACTAGATTATATACTTTTAACATGGTCAAATGTGGGTTACGAAAATAAGAAAACTTATGTCGAACAACATTTGTCAGGACAACTTAATTAACAAATCAAACTGTAACCATAATAAGACCCTAAAATGGTAGAATGACTTGAGTGGAGTCACGCACTTGTAAATGTTGTGTGTAGGGTTTAAGACGTCTTTGTTAGTTAACCAACACTAACCTTTTCCACTCAAGTCACTCTTCCGCCTATCCCAAGTAACTCATAAAGACTTACATAACAAGTAATGTGGACAGCTCGGTCGCCACGAGCACACTGAAGCCGACCGGATGACGAGCGCTGTTCGCTACTGCTCTCTAAATCCCTATTCTTTCTTTTTTTTTATTCTACGAAACAAGTCGCGCCACCTAGCGTCGGCACGATCCAACACGAGATCGAGCGACGTCATGTCCAAGTGATCTCCTTTCCATAAGTCCCAGACACTTCATCATTGGGCTCCAGTGACATCAAAAGAAGGACTCTAGCTATGGTTACACAGTCCACAGTTTTGTACGCGGCACCAATCTGGGAACCAGCCATGAAATTTGCTGTGCATAAACAGCAAGTACTGAAAGCACAACGTATATTAGCGCTCAGGGTTTGTTCTGCTTACAAAACTGTATCCACTGATGCTGCACTGGTTCTGGCAAACCTAACACCCCTCCACCTGCTAGCTGCTGAGAGAACGGTCCGAAGATTAAAAAATACCTCAGAAATACCAGAATCTCTAGAAAAAGAAACCCTAGCGAGATGGCAGAAGGAATGGGACCGGTCTTCTAAAGGCAGATGGACATACCGCCTCATTCCTGATCTGGAACGATGGACCAGCAGAAGGCATGGCAGAATGTCATATCGACTTACTCAGTGCTTTACTGGCGACGGCGTTTTATGTGCTATCTTGCAGGTATCGGTAAAAGACCAGATGCCACATGCATGTACTGCAACAATAGCGATGATGCGATGCACACCATCTTCCACTGCGTAAAGTGGGAAAATGACAGACGAGAAGTTTCTGCCAAAGTGGGCGATATAAGTGTTGATAACATAGTACCTAAAATGCTAGAATCACAAAAAAAGTGGAAAACTATTAGTGACTTCCTTGAAGAAATTATAAAGGAAAAGGAGAAGGAGGAAATGAGAAGGAAAACAACAAAAACGACATAAGAAATAGGCAATAGTGTTACCGTGTTATAGGCTGAAAGGCGGGTACACGACTAACAGGGTGGTAGGAGGGGTTTTAGCCGGTAAGAGTCCGGCACTACCCTTTAGGGTGTCCATGAGGATTTCCCCTCCTGAGAGAAAAAAAAAAAAAAAAGACACTTCATCATTGGAAGACTCTAGACTGCATTACCTTCGCCAGCGTTTGAAGTTTTCCCGAACCCAGAGAGAATAATATGGATGCCTTGAGAGCGCAAGACGACATTATTGGCAGCGATAGCGGAAGGAGTACCTGTCCGAATTGAAGTAAAGGTCTACATTGATAATTAAGACTGCTAGTCTCATCGGTGGAAACTAGGTGCTGTTAGCTGAAGATTGCGCACCCCCATTGAGTTGGAATTCAGGGCGTTTTTTACCACTCTTCCCTAGACCAGACGGAGTATCAAGAGTTGTAGACGTGCAAACTAACAAAGGGCGTGTGCGTCGAGCGTATACCTGTCTTTACTCCCTTCGTACGGCAGGAGAACTGAAAAGTTGAAATTATTATTTCAACGGGCGCGAAGGCGTTGCGGCCTTTAGCCTTCTGAAGATATACTCGTAGCAACGTTGTCTATTATATGTTGTTAAATTAAAATTGCTATTTTAATTACGTTACAATTACAGTTTATCAATAAGTTCAAGGTCCTTGACAAGCGCAATATTTTCCAAAACGCCTACTATAGTGAAGTATTGACACACAACACATTGAGTAACTTTTGTAAGAATCTGTTTATTTTGTTATGCGTTTTAACATGTTTTGCGGGTGATTAACCCGGCAGAGTGGGCTTCTTCTCAGATTGAGGCCATTTGGAATCCTGGCACTCATAGCTTTAATCTTCAGTTTACGACTGCGATTGTCACAATAACTTTACAATAATTTTCTAAATATAAAAATACTGATAAAGAAACTGTATAACTTTGATAAAAATATTTTGGATTGTTATGTCACATCGTGAGTTAACATGAGTTGGGTCAGAAAGGGCCGAATGACTGACCAGTACAACGAATAACTAGTAGACCATGTATTAGTAATAATGATAAAGGAGCTAAAAGCCAATTCTAAGCAACCAATCTGCTATCTACTTTGCCAAAGTCTCCCTTGGATCATCTCCCTCGAGGTAAACCAGTATCGCCAAACTGATCTAAGTTGGCAATCGCTTAGATAACGCCCTCATGGGTATAATTGTTGGAATATGGCAACAATACAAGTACATAGTAATTTAGATTAGATCTGTGCTAATTGATGACTTTTTGCTGTCATGAGATTGATTCTGTTCTCTCGCTGTCGTTTTAGTTTTTCTATTTTACTTAAGTTACTCAAGGATATAGATAATAATTTAATTGTGTCATCATCATGTGTCTCGTCTTTCGTCCTTAACCCAGTCCCTAGGCTAAATAAGAATAATTCTTCTTCTAAGAAAACTGGAGAGAGATATTTTTTATCAATAATAAATTGTTCATTATCGTAAAATATTTCCTCATTGCACTTTATATTCTCTATTACTTATTTTATCTCTTATTAATAAACTGCGCATACGCAACATAATAAATAATAAAAGTTCAAGAAATTTATGTTTATAGAACAAGCGACAGATTTTTTTGAATAACCATCTGTTAAATTAAAACTACGTGACTTGCGGGTCCCGTTTAAACACCAGCATCGTTTGTTGCTGATGATGATATTTGCAAAAACCCTGCTCGTACTTACATAATGTGTATTATTTTCACAAGTTCGAAAAAAACAAACAAATGTTGCAAACCTAGCAATTTCAACAAGAAAACCAGATAGTGATAAAAAACCAAATACACTAAGGCCTGAGACAGGAAAACTAGAGATTTTAGCCAAAGTAAAAAAAAATGTTAAAAAATTTATTTAACAATTAAAAATAACGGACTCCGATTTTTCCGATTTTAGACTCGCTTTCAGAATCTGAAAGAAAAATTTAGTGCACTCTTATTATTTTAAGCACGGAAATTGGTAATTTCGGGCGTTAGAGAACAGATATAAATAACTAGCCAAAGAGAGAGTCAGTAATAGGAAATATACAGAAAAGCGTAGATTCCGATAAACACTTTGATCAAACATCACACAGTCAAGTTGTTATTTTCATATGAGAAAATAAAAACAACTGAGCAGCCATCTTACTTTCGATTTTGAGATAAGAAGCTGTAGGTAGCGCTACCAAATATTTTTTACAAAAAAACAACAAATGGACAGATAAGACTTTTTATCGTTTAGTTATTAAAGATAACTAATAATAAAAAGTCTATCTGAGAACTTAGCTATCCCGTCGCCAGATAATCTGCTTCATAAAAAGATGCATCTGCTAGCATAGCCCCGAAAACGAAGAAAACATTCAACAGTAGCACGTGAATTTCCTACAGCTATCCATCCGGAAGTTAATAGCAACTGTAGCGCGATATACAGCTATCCATCATTATCAGAAGAAACTTCAATAAACGCAATTTGGTTTGGTGGTTCACAAAAAAGTTTATTGTACAAAGTAACGTCGGTGTTACGACCTACTTTCACTCAATCAAATTTCCTCGTTTATTTTCATTTTTAAACTGAATCTACTTTTTATTGATCTTTCAACCATGGCCGTGGGTAATAAGTGGGTAATAAAGGTAAAAGGAAATAAACTTACTGATGAGATGAATTTCTTAGAATTTTGAATTGGCAAACTCAATAAGTCATGGCATCAGACTTTTTGGGAGTCGTGTAGGATAGAATTTCGTGATTATTCAGAAACATTTAAAGACGATAAACGGCGGTTATGCGGTGCATTCTAATTGCAGCGTTTAAGTGACAAAGTTAGGAAAAAACAGTCACTGGCGATAAAGAAAGTCAGTAATTATTCACGGAAACCTTCGTACTCGTTCATGTCTTGCGGCGTGGATGCGAAGCAGTACAGCTCACGCAGGAATCGGTGTTGTCCCCGTGCCATAGATCTTCTCTGAATTATGTGGATACATGCATTACAATAGTCTACATTAACTAAGGCAAATTAAAATTTTATTTTATTTTGACTGTGAAAACATGTAGTAGCCAAAGAGGCGTGTAATACAAATTCATCATGACCGCTATAATATTTTCAGCAGCGTTCATACTAAAATTGAGCAAAAATGAAACTGTAACGGAACAAGAATAATTTCTTTTGCAGCTTTCCAAAATCAAACAGTGTCTTTGTAAGAATAAAAAATTACAACACTTTACACAAAGTTTGATGACATTAGACAAAAAAGAACAACGGCCAATTCAAATCGAGCCATATAACGACCACTTTTTCTACAAAAAATACCTGACCGTGTTGAGACTATTGTTACAGATCAATGCACATTTCTAACAGTATCTCGGTAGGTATCTATTGTAATCAATTTGTTATCAGAAGCCTGAATCGCCTCAGTTAGACGAAGAATATCCGCGAAGCAAGATGCGCCGGACGCGCTTGCCGCTCCTTTTTATTTGGACCCTACATTTAGTCATAGGTCCGGACCTTATGAAGGCCGAAGAATTTTGTTTAGAACATGAGCACAATACTTGCATGCTCAAGGAGGTTTACGATTTAGGTAAGCTTTTTTAATTATATATTTAGGTATTTTTATGGAACACAATGCATTTGAACTATGCGATTGATTTTAAATTAGTTTAGCGAAAGTTTCTTTTTATATTAATGTTTAGTAAGTTGTAAATTCGCATTTGCAATCTTTTGAATTTATTAAATTTCCGGAAAATTTTCATTTTATTTTCATAGACAAAAATAATACACACAACTTTTTTTCATTAAAGCTTGATGACCAAGACAAAAGGCTCGTAAAAACAAAATTTGAATTTAGGACCACTCTAATATTCAAAGTCGTTTAAGCCAAATACAGGTACTTCTGAAAAGACAAGCCTCTTAGTGAGTATTGACTCAACCACTGGTTTGAAAAGTAGATTCTACCGAGAAGAGCCGGCAAAAAATACAGCAGTTACGTCTTTTAAAAAAAGAAATGTTACAAAATATCATATACAGAGAATGCCTCAAAAAAAAAGCATAGTCAATTACTTCCCTGATTGATTAATTAATTAATCATGTCAACAATCTTCATATATAGAAACGAACTCAAGGCAAGGCCAAAACTTGCTTTGAATTCGTTTGTTACTTGTTTATTTTGTTTGCTGATGTTCTGTTTTACATATAAATATAATTACACACATTAATATAATATGTACTATATCAAAACCATATTGCGAAGCGACTGTTAGTATGCACTCTTGAAATTTTTCGCGAAGTGATTCGCTGTATTTTTGCTTACACTTGAGTATAGCTAACTAGCTCACCAAAGCGGGGAGGAAGTTGCATTTTACTTTTTTTTTGAATTTTGATTTTACAAGACATTGAACTATAAACCATCGTTCCAGTCTGAACAACAACTAACTCATTTTAGCACCACTGGACTCAAAAAATTCACACTCGAAATGTTTTTTAAATCCGACCAAAGGCGTTAAAAAAGTTTACAGTTTTTATGTCATGATAAAAGTTACATAACGAAATTGGCTTTATTTTTTTCAATGCAAACAAACAAACAATTAAATCTTTCCTCTTTATAATATTATTAATATAGAAGACACTAAACCTTACTACAATGCCTGTCAAATAAACTATCACTCACGAACAAGATTGACATAATAAGGAAACAAAATATGTATAAAATATTAGGTTTAATTTTTTTTTTTAAGAACAACTAAAATATTATGCTCCTTTTTGTAGACAATATGAACAACTATGCTAGAATATTGTGTTTCAATCAAATAAACTATTGCTCCACCACACCAACCAAAAGACATACAAAGAGTGGCACATCCAATAGAAACGATTTTTTTTTAGTTAAGAGCCTATTCAATGCAAATAAACAAACAATTTAATTTTTCCTCTTTATAATATTATTGGTATAGAAGTCACTAAACTATAACGCCGATCAAATATACTATCATTCAAACATGAACGACAAACTTATTAAGGAAACAAAATATTTATAAAATATTAGGTTTCATTTTTTTTTTATTTTAGAGCCTATTCAATGCAACTGGACAAAGAATGAAATTTTTCCTCTTTATAATTATTTGTATAAAAGACACTAAACTATACTACAATGCCTATCAAACAAACTATCACTCAAACGTGGACAAAAAGATTGGCTTATTAAGGAAACAAAATATTTATAAAATATTAGGTTTCATTTTTTTTATTTTAGAGCCTATTCACTGCAACTGGACAAACAATTCAATCGTTCCTCTTTATAAATTTTTGTATAGAAAACACTAAACTATACTACAATGCCTATAAACAAACTATCACTTAAACGTGGACAACAAGATTGGCTTATTAAGGAAACAAAATATTTATAAAAAATTAGGATTCATTTTTTTTATTTTAGAGCCTATTCAATGCAACTGGACAAACGATTCAATCGTTCCTCTTTATAATTATTTGTATAGAAGAAATGCCTATCAAACAAACTATCACTCAAACGTGGACAAAAAGATTAGCTTATTAAGGAAACAAAATATTTATAAAATATTAGGTTTCATTTTTTTTATTTTAGAGCCTATTCACTGCAACTGGACAAACAATTCAATCGTTCCTCTTTATAAATTTTTGTATAGAAGACACTAAACTATACTACAATGCCTATTAAACAAACTATCACTCAAACGTGGAAAACAAGATTGGCTTATTAAGGAAACAAAATATTTATAAAATATTAGGTTTCTTTTTATTTTGATAGACACTGAACTGTAATATTATTAATTATATTAAATAAACCATGAACATTCACACAAGCACCGCTACAAAACGGCGGACTCACTTTACTCGTATTTATTTGTTTATTTGGTCCACCAGTGATTGTTACAGCATTAACACAAATAAAGTCTAAAAAACACAAACACAAGGCTCTGCACAATCAAATAAAGGTAGACTCAACATGCTCATTTCCGTAATATTAAAATAAATTGACGATTACATAAAATCAGTTTACATAAGAAAAATACAGAAATTTGTATAAACAAAGTTACATTTTGATTAAGAAAAATTACTTTAGTAAATCTAGTAAAAAAGTAAGTAGGTAGGTAAGTAATAAAGTAGAAATAAACAATAAGGTAATAGATTATGTAAATAACTATGTTTATTTGGGAAAACAAATTTCTTTTAACAAGGACAACAATAAAGCTAAAGATAAGAGGTGTAAAGAACAGTAAATATATCATGGAAAAAGTTCTGGGCACATAAAGAAATCCTCAAGGGCAATTACACTGTGAACTTAAAAAGGGTTGTAATGGAGCTTTGCCTAACCTACGCCTGTCAAACATGGGTCTACAACACAAGTTCAAGGCATAAACTCATCACCACACAACGTTCTATAGAAAGGAGCATTTTGAAACTAAAAAAAGCTGACAAAATAAATAGTATAATTATAAGGAAAAAAACTAATCTCACAGATGCTCTGGACATGCACAAAGACTTAAGTGGAGATGGACAGGCCACTTTGGCAGGCAAAAGGACAAACGGTTGACCAAGAAAACTTTTTGGAAAGGTCCACTTGGTAAAAGGAAAGTAGGAAGGCCTATAGGAAGATGGGTAGACGACATTACCGCAGTGTCTGGCCAAGGTTAGATGGAACTGATAAAAGAAAGGGACAAATGGAAAAAGATGGAGGAGGCTTAAACCCGAAGGGGCCCATTATTAACTAGTGCATAACATAATTAATTATTTAATAGTTAGAATAGTTAGAGGGTAGTTAGAATAGTTTTAAGATACTTATAAATAAAATGGAAATAACTAAAATGGAACTAAATGGAAATAAAAAACCTTTATTATTATTGTTATTGAATCTAGTAAAACTAACTTAGTGAGTCTATGTGGATATCTATAGACCGACTAAGTGCGTTTTATTAAAACCAAATTATTTATTTTAGAACTACTTCAATATTATACTCCTTTTTGAAGACAATATGAACTACAACTATGCTGAAATATTGTATTTTAACCAAATAAAGTATCGCTCCACCACACTAACCAAAAGACAGATACAAAAAGTGATACATCAATAGAAACGAAATATTTTACATTAGGTTTAATCCAACCTTCAAGGTTTTTGATCAATTGGAATGTGTGCAATGGGATTTGTTTGCAAGCAAAATAAAAAAAAATCATTATTATAATTAGATTTTTAATGACAACTCTTTCTGCGAGGTCATATTCAAGACTATTGTGAACAACAGAAACAAAATTAATGTAGAATCATAATTAATACTTATTCAATACAAAAAACATTATATTTACAAAAACAGTTACGTACCATTTACGCATTTATGGTTGCAATAGTTAGTCATAAATAATAACTCTGTGATGTAACAGTTGTAAAAACTTGGATGTTCTCATATTAATAGGTGTTTTGCACAAATTAAATTGCTAACATAATTTAGTATCGTGAAACGCTTTATAATTTTTTTGATTTTGATAGATACTGAACTATAATAAGAAAGGTCCAATACATCATTCCTGTGTGAACCACTCAAGAAATTCACACTTGAAATGTTTCTTAAATCCAATCAAAGATTTAAAGTTTTTATATCATGACAAAAGTTACACAATTTCATTAATTGTACTCTTTTGTTTACTGCTTCAGCCTTCATTTAAATACTCAAAATGATCTGATTCTAATGATGGAGTGTTACATAAACCAGTGCCTCTTGTGCCAACACCATTATTTCAACAATGAATTATCTATTATCAATGTTAACAAATTTTAAACAATAATTATGATTGATGCTTAATTGTTCATGACTTCATCTTTATCATGGAGAGCATGTCTGAATAGTTCTGCAGCATATTGACCTGTAAAGTAAGAACAATTTGATTGTGAAACTTAAAACATTGTAAAATAAACAGACATTGGTATCATCATCATCATCATTAACAACCCATATTTGGCTCATTGTTGAGCACGACTCACCTTTCAGAATGAAAAATATAATAGTCCACCATGCTGGCCTAATTGTCAAAAAAATTGTCAGACTTCACACACATATAATAAAGTCAAATAATACATAAAGTAAGCGTTTTCAGGAAGTGCTCAGAAACAGCTCCGATTTTGATGATTTTTTTAAAAAGCCATGTTTTTTTATGTTATTTAAAATCAGAAATGTTTTGGTGAAGGGACGAAATTATTTATATTGTTAAAAAATATCTATGCTATTTATATAAAAATTAATTTAAAAATACCACCCACTTCAATAATACAAATGTATGCAGAAAGCGAAAGAATATATTATAATATTTTCTATCTATTGATCACTTTCAAGGTGGTGCCAATGGTTTAATTAATGGGACGACAATCAGTCATCTACCGTTTTCCTAGCTTTAAGTTTCGAATTGTTTCTTTCATATATATATGAAACTATCTTTGGAATATATCCTTTATAATAAAAAAAGATAGAGAGATATGATAGCCCAGTGGATATGACCTCTGCCTCCGATTCCGGAGGGTGTGGGTTCGAATCCGGTCCGGGGCATGCACCTCCAACTTTTCAGTTGTGTGCATTTTAAGAAATTAAATATCACGTGTCTCAATCGGTGAAGGAAAACATCGTGAGGAAACCTGCATACCAGAGATTTATCTTAATTCTCTGGTATGTGAAGTTTGCCAATCCGCATTGGGCCAGCGTGGTGGACTATTGGCCTAACCCCTCTCATTCTGAGAGGAGACTCGAGCTCAGTAGTGAGCCGAATATGGGTTGATGACGACGAATAAAAAAAGAATTATTAAAATCAGACTACTCAATAAAAAGTTATACTTGGTTTTACACTAAAATTAATGGGTAAACAATCAATCATCCTGTTTATGTACTGTAAAACTAAGCATAACTTTTTATTGAGTTGTCCAATTTTGATAATTCTTTTTTTATTATAAAGGATACATTTTGTACATGGTCCTATATACATTTTAAAAAATCAATTTTAAACTTGAAGAGTAAGAAAACAAGGTATGTTTGATTGATTATCCATTAATTTTAGTGTTAATCCAAGCATAACTTTTTATTAAGTAATCCGATTTTAATAACTCTGTTCTAAATAGAAAGGGTATATTTCGACAATAGTCCCATATACATTTCAAAAAACAATTACAACCCTAAGGGTAGGAAAATAGAAGATGATTGATTGTTTTCAAATTAATTGTAATGAAAAACTGCGTAACTTTTTATTGAGTGGACCGATTTTGATAATTCTTAATTTTTTGTAAAGGGTATATTTTGAAGTATAGATTTGGCAAAGCAATTCCAATTCTAAAGGTGGAAAAAGAGGGTAAGATTGATTGACTACCCATTAATTGTACCATTGGCACCGGCTTCAAAGTAATCAGTCGTCATCAACCCATATTCGGCTCACTGCTGAGCTCGAGTCTCCTCTCAGAATTAGAGGGGTTAGGCCAATTGTCCACCACGCTGGCCCAATGCGGATTGGCGGACTTCACACACGCAGAAAATTAAGATAATTCTCTGGTATGCAGGTTTCCTTACGATGTTTTCCTTCACCGATTGAGACACGTGATATTTAATTTCTTAAAATGCACACAATTGAAAAGTTGGAGGTGCATGCCCTGGACCGGATTCGAACCCACACCCTCCGGAATCGGAGGCAGAGGTCATATCCACTGGGCTATCACGGCTCTAAGTAGAGATAGAGTAGATAGAAAATATTTTAATGTTTTCTTCTGCTTATTAGTTTCCTGCATAAGTTTGTGTTTTTGGAGTCGGAATGGTTTGGTTCTTAATTATTTATTATATAAATAGCATAAATATTGTTTAAATAATATAAATCATTCCGTCCCTACTCTAAAAGGTTTCTGATTTCAAATAATATCAAGAAACAAACTGAACAAAAAAAAATCATCCAAATCAGAGCTGTTTTTGAGCAGGTCGAGGGTAAATGCACTATTGATTAGGGTAATAGATAATTGAGAACTTTCTCAGGTATGCAGATTTCTTTACAATGTTTTTCCTTCACTGTTTAAGATATGTCATATTTAATTTCTTAAAATGCACATAACTGAAAAGTTGGAGGTGCATTTGCCTCAGATCAGATTTGATCCTATACCTTCCAAATCGAAGGCAGAGATCATATCCACTGGGCTATCACGCAGGGGTGTAGATATTAGAAATTGCCTCTTTGCTATTATTTCTGTTCCTTCAGCTATTTAATAGAAATGATGACAGTTTTTTAAATTGTATATTAATTAAGAGTATGCTAATAGTAAAGCATTTTTGTAAAAGGAACAGGGTATATACAATCATTACTTTTGTAGCTACAGGGATTTATAGGGTCCGATTTGCGGCGCTGGCGCGGATCCCTGAAAAGCGCCCCATACAAAATGGCACGAACTAATGACGTTGTAGGCAATGTAATGATCATTCGATTTTATGTGCGTTCAAACAAAATTACTAATATCTTTGTTATTTGTGCGTTTATGTTTATAGTTCACATATTAAAAAAATGTCACATTTAATATAAGGAAGCTAAAACTGTATGAATTTTTATCTAATTACGATAAAAGATTTTAAATAGATTTTGAAATTTTATAATCTCATTTATTTTGCAAATATCCAGACAATCATTGGTTTTTATGTATAAATTAGTTAACATTGACCCTATTTACACGAATGTATCATAAAAACCAATATATTCAAACCTAGTCATCATCCCCATTGCTGTTGCAACTGCAAGACAAGTTCCAAGTAAAAGCCTATGTAAGCTTTGATTGGAAAATTTAGGAAAAGATTTAAATTAATTGCTTAAACATGAACTGTACTGATTTTTGGCTTATAAACTGACACTGCAATGCAATTTAGGCTCCATATGTTGTCTTTCAGAAAATAAAGTACTTATGTTAAAAAAATCCATTATGAATTTATACTAGTTTAATATACAAGGATATACCAAGGTCACTGACATAGCTCAGCAGATTGCAATGAGCAGGGCATATAGGTCGAAGAGCCAATGGATGTTGGGGCCCTAAGGCCCCGGAATGGCCCCACACCAGAAAGTGCAGTGTTAGACCCACAAAGTGGATCAAAAACATGAAGAGAGTTGCTGGATGCTAGTGGCTCAAGATTATTTTATTTGGAAGTCTAAACAAGTGACCTATGTCCAGCAGTTGACGATCATTGGCTGTTAATGATAATGATGATGAATATACAAGAATTAGTTGTTTAAAGATATTAAATTAAAATTACTTGCCTTCAAGATATCAGAAGAAGTTGATCTTCAAGCACATCCAGTTGCACTATCTGTAGAATGAAGGGTGGTTTGCTACTCAGCATGATTCCCAATATGCAGGTCTTTTTTCTGAAAATAATTACAAAACATTTTAATAAACGTAGTGTAAACGTACAAGACAGTATTAGCATAATTACTATTATTAGGTATGTTACATCAAAATTCAAAAAAATTCAAAATTCATTTATTTCAAGTAGGCTCAGTTTACAAGCACTTTTGACACGTCAGTTGACTATTTGTAAAGATTCTACCACCGGTTCGGAAGGCAGGTTCTGCTGAGAAGATACCGGCAAGAAACTCAACAGTTGCTCTTTTGAAAAAGTCATACAGTATTACAATTTATACCATGTCCAGATTGAATTGCGCTATTTGGTAAATAAACAAACCCTTTTGTCGATGCCAAACTTTCATAATAGTTTTCAGAACCATCAAACTATTAAAACACGCACAAACACTTTGTTCTTTACAATCCACCTATGGAGAATCATACAAACGTAACATTTTTTTAATTTACACAGGGTTTAATCAAAATTTTTAGAAATAAACGAAATTAAACACGAAATTATGCACACAGATTACATTTAAATGTTAATTTGACGTTTCGTCTCTCTAAGGTTGTGCCAAGTAAAATTGTCACCACAGATTAAAAATGAACGATTTACCGATTGTAAATATCGAATGTATTCCGTTCAGTATCGATATCGTAATTGAGTAATTTGAATAAAGTATTTTTTTCATAGCGCTGTTTAGTTAGTTCCGTACTTATATGTTAAAAAAAGATAATGCGTTAACAAGTACTGCCTAAATTTTTTAGTACTCTTTTAATTTATAACAAACAGATACAAGTGAAAAAAATGTTATTTGATAGGTATTAATTAATATGCAACAGAAAGAGGTAGATAGTTAATATCGCGCGTATTTTGACTGTGTGATTAGTGTTGCTAACTTAGAAGTGAGTTTTTAAGTAAAGTGATTTTTTTACAATTGATATAAAATTCGATTAGTATAAGTTTATTCTCGATATAGTTCATCAACGGCCCATCCCTAGGATGACGTCACAACTAATGTCAGTGATGAATACGGCCATATTTGTTTACAAGATTTTGCAATTCTAAAAAAATGAAGTTTACATTTGATAACAATTAAATTACAATTTCTTATAGTTTTATTTCCTGTGTGAAGGTGGAAGCTGATCCAATGGCCTCCAAGCACCTTTGTCGTTAAGGAACTCATCAATAGTGTAGTAACCTCGACTAAGTAAATGTTTTTTAACACATTGCTTAAAGTTGTGCATTGGCAAGTCCATCTTTAAGTATATCAGAATATATTGTTATTGCTGCAACATTTGTAGTCCTTGATCTAAGATACTTAAAGTAGGTAAAATCTTCATCACTGAAAAAATTAAAAGCTTTAGATCTACCAACCTGTCTGGTTCCGTGCAGCAGAAGACTTGTGTGCTTGTTGGTTGTTGGACTGGACGTGGATGATGGTTTTCGCGCTTGGTTGGTGGCCGGCGCCCGGAGCTTCTATTCTATTCTATTCTATTTCTTGTTTTGCAAAGTGGTAAAATGGCGACCAAACCAAACCAAAACCAATGGCGACTGCGGAATTGCGGATCGATATTCATCGATGTCAAATATACACTAACCACAGACCACAAATGAAGAATGACACTAACTTTAAAACATCGATGTTTTAACGTCGATGGGTTGACTTCGAAACATCGATGTTACCTGACCTGAATAAAATATCGAAACGTCAATTATTAATTAATAAGTTTTTGGGCGCGGTCTAGTGTGCACTGTTGGTGTACTAGCAAAGTACTATAACTGTAACTTCAACTAAATATTGCATAGTTACTGATTTAGCAGATGACTATCAAATTTTTTTTTTACAAAGTCTCCGTATAAATATTGGGAATGTTATTTTTTTCTTATTATTTTACTGTGTCTCAGTAAGAGTGCATGTATCTAATAATTAAACCTTTTCATTATTATAATACAGTTTTATTTGTTTCCAAAAACATCGATTTTCAATCTTTTTATTCGATGGATATCAGAAAAACATCGATGTTGACATCGATGTTATTTTGATATCCATCCCCACTAAGGATGATCGATATGTTCATAACATAGAATTATAATAATCTATGTTCCCTAATATAAACGGACTGCCACACCCCATGCATGCGCATTGCGCATGGCGTCTATATTGATTTTCTTAACCTTGAGTATTTCTTATAATAGCGGTAACATTTCCGACAAGGTTATTGCAAAATTTTTCATCGGTTATTGATTTTCAGAAAATGTGAACTATTCACCTGAAAATTGATCAGTAAAAATTATTCAAGCCAAAAAAAGGTGGCTAAAGTGTACACGATATGGAGTTCCCTTATAGTCCTTGGTCTATAACAACACACCCCTAATGACAGTCACAACCCATCTGGGCTGGGTGGAAAGTTAATTAGTATTGATGATACTAATTAATCAAGCCCAAACACAAGATAATTGCTGTAAATCGTTGAGCAGTTCCCTGTCTGTATTTTAGCTTCATCATCAGATCGATTTCAAACCTTCATTCATGAAATGGTGCCTTAAGATATTTAATTTAAAAAATTACGAACACATTTAGTCACCCATTTAGTTTTTGAAAGTTTTCTTATGTTTCTCCAAGATTCCATCATTAGATCCTGGCGTGATGACTATGGGACCTCATGGGGAGTATGCTTTTTAAAACAAAAAAGATTTTTTCAAATCGATATAGGCTTCTTCGAGTAATCGCTGCGCTGTAGGTAGGTACATACATACAAAAAAATACCGATCAACTTCAGAACCTCCTCCTTTTTGAAGTCGGTTAAGATATATATAAGAACTAAATATAGAAAATTAATATCCTCTGTTGCACATCACAATCACATTGTAGTGTGTATGTATTGTGATGTGCATTGTGCTCCCTATGAGTACCTATTACCAAAGATTTTACACTATAGACATGTCATTTACGCTTCGAAACTGAGGCGAACAAAGGTGGCTAATTGTCTTAATTTCATTAGTCGCGTAGTAAACAAAGAAAGTAATTTAAAACAAATATAACCTCTTACAGTATTCCTTGTAATCTTAGACCATTAATTATTGTAATATCATTTTTAACCGACTTCCAAAAAGGAGGAGGTTCTACGTTCGGCTGTATGTATGATTTTTTTTATGTATGTCCAGCGATAATTCCGTCGTTTATGGACCGATTTTGAAAATTCTTTTTTGTTTTGAAGGGTTTAATTCCAGAGTGGTCTCATTTTTTTCATGTCCGGATCTGATGATGGCATCCTGGAGAAATTGAGGGGAACTTTTGAAAATTGTAGAGACGACTAGTAGTGTGCGTTAGTGTTTCCACAAGGCAGTTTAAACCACTACAATTTTATGAAGGTCTGGAGTTGGTCTGATGATGGAGCCAAAACACAGACGATGGAACTCGTCAACAGATTTACAGTAGTTACCATTTGTTTGGGCTCGATTAATTTGTATTGATGAGAACTTTCCACCTAGATGGGTTGTAACTGTATTAAGGGTCTGATGATGAAGACGAAGGACAGTGAAGAGAACTCCTCGAATGTTCAAAGTAGCTACCTTGTGTTTGGACTTGATACTTTTATATTGATGAGAACTTTATACCCATATGGGTTGTGACTGCATTAGCGATTTGGTGATGAGTACAGAGGACAGTTAAAACAATTCCTTATTGGTTATGATAACTTTCAAGTTTTTCTGGATATTCATATTATTGTCCACACTCAGTAGGTATCGTCGTTATCAACACATATTCGACTCACTGCTGAGCTCGAGCCTCCTCTCAGAATGAGTAGGGTTAGGCCAATAATCCACCACGCTGGCCCAATGCGGATTGGCAGACTTCACACACGCAAAGAATTGAAAAAAATCTCTGGTATGCAGGTTTCCTCACGATGTTTTCCTTCACCGTTTAAGACATGTGATATTTAATTTCTTAAAATGCACCCAACTGAAAAGTTGGAGGTGCACGCCCCGGATCGGATTCGAACCCACAGCCTCCGGAATCGGAGGCAGAGGTCATATCTATATCTATACTAATATTATAAAGAGGTAAAGTTTGTAAGTTTGTAAGTTTGTCACATTTTTTAAATGGGGTAATCTTCGGAACTACTGGTCCGATTTCAAAATTTTTTTCACCAGTAGAATGCTACATTATCGGGGAGTGCTATAGGCTATATTTTATATTGGTATCATATATATTAGTCGAGTTATCACAGTTTTTGTCATACAGGTCGGACTGAAAATCCTCTTAAACAGACTTATTCGCATGCGCTGCCTTAACTATTGTGTAAAATTGAAATTAATGTATAGAGACTTTATGTATCTTTAAAAGTTCTACAAAAAAGTCCGCGACACCATATATCTATCTTCTATATATTAGCAGATATAGTACCTTTTGTGTTTTAAAAAATATTAATTTTATATACTTAGGTTTACGTCATTATTTATACAACTAAACTTAAATCCTTATTAAAATAAATTATTTAATAATCACAAGGATATTATGGAGATAAGATTTGCCCTTTACAGTATGTTAATTACTTAAATAGTTTCGGAGATAATACAAAATTTCTAAAAGACGCAGAAATTCCGCTATATGACGCCCGGCGCTTTAATTTACGTAGTTCCCGTTCCCGTGTGAATATGGGGATCAAACATAACCTATAACACTCGCAAATAACGTAGCTTTCTATTGGTAAAACAATTTTCCAAATCGGTCCAGTAGATCCAGAGATCCTACAACCACACGAACTTTACCTCTTTATATTATTAGCATAGAAATTTCTATTTCTCTTGGTTATACCACCACTCTCGAAGGACTGGACCGATTTTGCTAAGGGTAGGAGTAAGATAGAGAAGTTACAGGGTAGGGTACGGGTAGGGAAGCGTAGGGGTAGTGTAGGGGTAGGGTAGGTTTAGGGCCGGGTTTAGGGTAGTGGTAGGGTAGGGATAGAGGTAGGGTAGTGGTAGGGTAGAGGTACGGGTAGGATAGGGAAGTGGTAGGGTAGGGGTATGATAGGCGTGAGATAGGGGTACGGGTGGGATAGGGTAGGAAAAGTATAGGGTACGGGGAGGGTGGGGGTAGGATGGGGGTAGGGTGTAGGTAAGGTCGGGGTAGGGTAGGGGTAGGGTGGGGATAGGGGTAGGGTAGGGGTGGGGTGGGGGTAGAGGTAGGGTAGGGGTAGGGTAGATGTAGGGGTTGGGTAGGGTAGGGTTGGGGTAGTGGTAGGGTAGGGGTAGGGTAGGGTAGGGGTAGTAGTAAAGTTGACATCGAAATTTACGCGAACGAAGTCGCGGGCGTCCGCTAGTCTTATATATAGGTAAAATGTTATTTTTTGCTTTTTAGTTTAAGTTTATTTTTGAGTTGGAAGTCGGTTGAATTTTTTTTATTAAAATTTTTTAAATCCTACTCTCATGAATTTTTTCACACGTACCTATCCATAGACACTCGTTTAGTCGGCAGAAGGTGGGGACACTTGGCTCTAAAAAATTTAGCTCTTAGATCTTAATATTTTACAAACGGATTACGGATACATAAATCGAAAAATATTGTCAGAAGACCCCTCATATTTATCAAAGACCTACTTAACCAACGATAACGATACACCACACTACCAAATGAACGTGTAAAAAATTCATCACCAGTTCCTTGTGGACTACGGAACCCTAAAAACTTACATACTTAGGTATACATAACTATGTATAAGTAAATAAATATAATGTAGGTAAACACAAAATTGTGCATGCTTGCGCTCAGCCGCTGCCCGCTCAGTGGAGTAGCGGAGTAGCTGAAATGAATACGGATTCGGTTCGGTAGGATCACTCATTGCGGTGATTTTGTAGATGCGTCGTAACATGTCTATAGTTTAAAATATCGTCGCCTATACTATAGTGTGTTTTTTCACTACAGAGACAAAAATGACGTTTCATGTGTTGCCTGATTTTTATATGCAGTAAATAGGGACGTCACAAAATCGATATTCATGAATTAAATAATTGCTTAATATCGATTTGTCAGTTAAGGACCAAAAAATTTATTATTATTGATGAAAATATTTAACTAATTCACGATTTTATCAATGTATTCAATAAATTGTATTTATAATTCGATTACGATGAAAAGTATTTTTTGCAAACTATTAATTATTGAATATTTTAAAGTAATTTATAAGCTGTAAAAAACGTATAAGAATTATTATAGGCATGTTTATCATCATCGTCATATCAGCCGATGGACGTCCACTGCAGGACATAGACCTTATGTAGGGACAATTACGATCCTGAGCCGCCTGCATATAATAGCTAATACCTGCGACTCGCTTGATGTCGTCAGTCCACCTAGTGGTGGGTCGACCAACACTGCATTTTCTAGATCAGGGTTGCCTATCCAGCACCTTGGGACCGTAACAACCATCGACTTTTCGAACTGTGAGCCCCACCCTTTGCCACTTCAGCTTTGCGACACGTTAAGCTATGTTGGTTACTTTGGTTATTGATATCATAATTACACATTGTGTACATTTATTTTATTTCTTATGTATCATTGTATTATTTTCATCGATTTCAATCGAATAAGAATCGTTAGGACAACCTTATTCTTTATATGCTGGTCACATTATTTTTAAGTTTGACGTTTCTAATTGTCATTTCAGTCTCTCCTTTAAAAAAATAGACTTTATATCAGGGTTCCCAACTTAGGGGTTTTCCCCCCAGATTTAGGGGGCAAATAAGTGAAATGGGATTTTTTAGGGGCCTGAAATTTTTAGGGGTATTTTCAGGGATTTTTTTAAATTAATGATAATTTTAATATTTCTTTCTTGACCTAGCGACTTATAACGATATATACCTAATACGTTATTCTCCAACCACTCTGAGGCAACTGGCGGCAATTTTCATCGAATAAAAAAAAATTGTTAAATATATTCATTGTCAACATGTATGATTTCAAAAAATCTGAATCTTCAGATTAAGAAATAATATTTTGTCTGTATTAAATTAGATTAGACTTTTGAAACATATTACAGGTTATTTCTAAATTATTATGAATTTATATTTTTTAGGGGGACAACTCAATAATTAAGGCGATTTTAGGGGTTTTTGACACAAACTTAGGGATAAATATTTTGGAGAGTTGGTAACACTGCTTTATATTAGTGTACTCATCTGTGGTTGTGTTAAACTATAATGATTATGATTTAGGTATATTTTATCATTTTATCTTAGTTTGTGTCGGTGGTTGTTACTTGTTGTAGACGGTAGTGTTGCGGTGCGGCCGCGTAGGAAACAATTATAACTTATCTGATTGGTGCCCTAGAATTGAAAGCTTATCGCCATAGTTTCGGAAGCTGCACGGTATATAACGTTGTATCCGATGCCGGTGCTGTTTCAGTCAACACAATTTTTATGAGTATATAAAGTGATTCTCTCGTCGACCATTGAACCTGGATGGTGATAAATACAAAAACATGAGTGCCTTTCTTTATTTCATAGGTCTATTTTTATTATTTGCAATAAACACTGAGGCAAATTCCAGCAGTAAGTTTTTTATTTATACTAATTTTATTTAGTTAATTTGTAAGTTACGGAGAATAATCTAGAATATTAAAAATATACCTTAGCTTGCATTTCAAAGTATATCCATAAGTCACAATAAAAAGTCAATGTAAGAATCATACTTAATCAAAATAAGTATATTAGGCTGTTTAACTTTTCAATCTAACCACATGGTTATAATGAGTTTTAGTATTTACTACACTCGCATTCGTCTGTTCTTTGTATTGCTGTTTAAGATAGTGTTAATGTAAACTTAAAAACACCACTTAGTTCTCAACAACAGACTTCTTTTGAGTATTTCTCACGAGAAAATGCTATCATCATCCCCCATCTCAAACTTTTAAAGGCTTATTTTAATATACTCATTATTAGCTGTGTTCTGTGGTGTCACCCATGTGGACTATTCTTATTGAAATATTGGGTTCTCTGTGCTAAAGATGAATGCCCACCGACCAATACATCATTGGCCCCAGGAAACCAGGTATGGGTATACCTGGCTGGTAATAATTGGCTAGATAAAAGTATGTTACCTACTTGAAGAAAAAACCATTTTTTTTTTTACTCTTCTAGCTCAAAAATTAGCTGGTGTATTTAATATACTAAATATAATATTTATAGCTGTATTATTTATTTTGTATTGATTTTTTTCTGCTACCAACAAGCTTAACAAACAAACTAATCATATATTTGTGGACATTGTATGAAATTCAACAATCTTTGCTTGGTCCCATAGGGCACAAATTGAAGATGAATTAAAAATGTTGTGAAACATTGCAGTACAAGTGTATACTAGTGGAATTAACAATTGAATAATCTTTAATACCACTTAAAACTTATATGGTTTAAGTTTTCTCATTATATTCTCTAGTAACTGGAATGTTTTGAGGTTGTGATGATGAAGTATATATTCATGAGCTTCAGAGATTTGTAATGATTGTAAAAATAACCTATATTCACCTCACTACTGAGCTTGAGTCTCCTCGCAGAATGATCCACCATGCTGGCCCAATGCATACGGCAGACATCATACACATAGAGAGTTGGAGGTGCATGCCCTGGACCGGATTCGAACCTACACCCTCCAGAATTGGAGGCAGGGGTCATATCCATTGGACATAAAAATAACCGAAATCTGGTTGTTAACTGTGGCCCTCATAAAAAAGTTCAGTAACTCTGCGAGCAATGAAGCGAGCTATGCTTGGATTTTCTCTGCGTGATTGAATCAGAAATAAGGTGATCCACAGAGTCAGTGACATAGCTCAGTGAGTTGCAAAGCTGAAGTGGCAATAGGCAGGGCACATAGTTAGAAGAGCTGATGGACTGGTCCCAAGGTCTTGGAATGGCGGCCCACACTGGAAAGCGCATTGTTGGTCGACCCCCCAGCTTGCAGACTTGGCAGCTTGAGACTGTTTTGTTTGGACATCCATGCAAGAGATGATAATGATGGTGTAAAACAATCACTTTTATTTGCAGATCCAGCTGTGAAGATCTTCACAGTGGCTACAGAAGAGACCCATGGCTTGCAAAGGTTCCTGCGCTCAGCTAAATTGCATGGCATCGATGTTGAAGTACTGGGCATGGGACAGAAGTGGTCTGGAGGTGATATGAACCACCCAGGTGGCGGTCAGAAAGTCAGGCTGCTGAAGCAGAAACTTTTCTCCTTGCAGAAATTACCTGACAGAGATCAAATCATCATATTCACTGACAGGTATGCTAGAAACTATAGGTTTATTTAATTTATTTATTATCACATTCATAAACTGAATTTGATAATAATAAAATCATGCAATTTTATTTAAAATCACATTTATAAAATATCCGTAATACAAGATTTCTATATATAAAATTTATCTTCTTCTGATATTTGTTAATATTTATTAGGATAAATATTGTGAGGAAACCTGCATACCAGAGAATTTTCTTAATTCTCTATGTGTGTGAAGTCTGCCAATCCGCATTGGGCCAGTGTGGTGGACTATTGGCCTAACCCCCTTCTCATTCTGAGAGAGACTCGAGCTCAACAGTGAGGCCAATATGGGTTGATAATGATGACTTATGATTATAAACTTATGATTTGCTAATAAGCATTATAGATGAATACTCCTATGATCATGTAAATTATAAAAAAGTCTGTATCTTTAGAACATACAATTTCAAGCAGAAGCTCATTAGTTTCAGTGTTCATGTTTTATTATCATGTACCTATTGTTATCTCTAATTCCAAGTACTTCAGAGGTCAGCACATACAGTAATTGAACTAAAAAAATACATTTATCTTCATTGAAATGTAAATAATAATACTTTTCAATCTTTATCTGAACAATAACAGAACCCTGCGGTTTCACCCGTGTTTCCTATGCCTATGGGAGTACATGGATACAATGTAGCCTATGTTACTTCCTGATAATGTAGCTTTGCATTGGTGAAATATTTTTTCAAAGTGGCTCAGTTGTTAAAGAGCCTTATTCAATTCCAAGAATCAATCAAATCTTTCTAGTACGAGATCCGGCATAAGGAATATACAGGGTGTTCTAAAATTAATATTTTCGGAGTAAATAATATTTCTTTTGTAAATAGATCTTAAAATGTGTTCCTTATACGCGTACTTATAATAATAACTTATGTATATTTTAAAATGTAACGTCGCTTTGTTACCTAAAGGCGTGTGTTACATGGATAGTCGGCATTATTTGAATTACTTTGTATGAAAACATATTTATTTTTGTTTTTGTAGTTACTAAAATATTAGTTATGCAGTTCGTATCCTATAAGTGGTCTCGTTAATACCTTGAAGTTATGGGCAATACTCCCGAGCAACCTGTATTCTCGTATTTCTAATGCCGGATCTTCGACCATTCCGCCAAAACTAGCTGACGCTCCGCGGTTTCACCTGAGTAGTTCCCATTTCCGTGGGTATACCGGGATAAAATATTGCCTATGGTACTCGCTGATAATGCTACTTTTCGTTGGTGAAATAATTTGGCTATTCAAAGCTAACAAATAAACAAACAATCGAAGGATTTCTCTTTTTAATATTAGTAGGTATAGATAGTTAAATATAAAAAAAAAAACTATTAAAAATTTAGACAGTCAGACCTCATTCGCACGAGCTAATACAGCGATGCGTTAAAACCCAGTGTCGGCGGGCGTAGCGTATACCAAAAAGTTGAAAGAAGGTTTATTTCCAACGCCCAAAATTGAAAATGCTTGATAAAAAAGCGTTGTGTTTTGAAAACGCTGTCGTGTGAACATATAGGTACTTTGGAATGGATTTGTTGTATTTGAACGCTTTTTTATCGTCCGTTAAAAAAGCTCTCGTGCGAATGAGGGCTTAAAGTTAATTCAATAATCCACATGGTAGTTATCTCATGAGCAAGGATGTCATATGCGATGTCATTAGTTATTCTAATGAACATGATTACATTACAGTACAAAACAGGAATGCAAAACTATTCATACAAAACTATTATGGTGCAATGACTTTCAATTAGGGTCAATAAATCTAGACACTGTAAACTGAGTCGAATTTATTTATGAATCGTATTTCCGTAGGTACATACTTACTCGTGTTATAACAATGCCCAGTCAGATAAAGAATAATTTGAGTTTGATTTTGTTAATTTTATTTAGAAATAGACTAATTGTAGTCCACGAAAAACTATCATCATCATCACTATCAGCCGATGGACGTCCACTGCTGGAGATATGCCTCTTTCCCTGCAACCCGCTTGATGTCCTCGGTCCAACACTGCGCTTCCCGGTGCGGGGTCGCCATTCTAACACCTTGGGACTCCAACGTTCATCGGCTCTTCGAACTAATTGGCCTGCCCATTACCACTTCAGCTTCGAGACTCGCTGAGCCATATCAGTGACTTTAGTTCTGCGGATCTTCTCATTTTTGATTCGTTCACGCAGTAAAACTCCATCGCCCGCTGAGTGACTTTGAGCCTTCTAATAAGGCCTATAGTTAGCGACCAAATTTTGCAAACAACCTGTACCAACTTAGATATTCTTCACGAACCACAAAGTAAAGTGCTAAGGAGCGTAAGACGTAACTCTTTTAGGTGGGAACCTCTTTCCAGCATGGACTGACGCACTTTTCCCGATCCCGGGCACCCAATTTTATAATTTTGTTGGCTCTTGAGGTTCACAATGTCATGTCGGCGTTTTTACGACGACCTGAGAGTTTCACAGGGGTCACAAAGCTATGAATACATATTTAAAAAACGGCCAACAGCGTGTAGTCCAAAAACGTGTTGTAAAAAATACACATGTATGGGAAAAAGGATCTTTCTAGTTCAAATAGTCTGCGGAGTGACGGACATACGGACTTGGCGAAACTGCAAGGGTTTCTCGTTGACTACGGAACACCGATCTCCTATTAAAAAGTGGATGCACAATCAGCGACCAAAAAACGTCCCCACTCAATGAGTGCCAAACACAACTTCTTGGCACTCAATTCAAGTAGTCGCATTTGCGAATTCAAACTTAAACTCTATACTTAATTTAATTTTGTTAAATATTGGACTATATTTAAAGGCCTTTAGGTATAATTTTCTTTACCAATAATTCTAAAACAGTCAAAGAAAAATTGGCCAGTTTTTAAGTGAAATTTTCGACATGATTGTGCGTCCTTCTATTCTAAGAGGTCAATGCTACGGAACTCTAAAAATTAACTCCCACTGCTTAGCGTTTCATCAATCGTAATAAATTCAAAAACGGATTTTTATACGGTTTTCACCAGTGATTTTTCTGAAATACCTACGATAGTAAAGATTGATGAAGACGTCGTAAAAAATCATGGCGACCAACAATGTTCCGCTTACATCACTAGAATTATAATAATACACTATGAAATTAGATCATCGCTGCGTGTATTTCAACTAATCGTAGAACGAGTAAAGGTATTCTGTGTAGGTAAAACCCACTAGACTACAAAAAAATAACCAGTGATTGGTTCATTTCACTGGTTATTTTGAATACCGCTGAATACGTAAATAACGCTGAAAATATGCCGTCATTTCTTTTTAATCATCCATACACTATACCAAAGCCGTACATTAATACCATTATCAACTCATATTCGGCTCACTGTTGAGCTCGAGTCTTCTCTCAGAATAAGAAGGGTCAGGCCAATAGTGCTTTTGAAGCTTGGTGCTCCATTACCCTATCCTGTAAGAAAGGAGGCATGAGGATGATGTCTTGTAGCAGGGCAGTTAAAGTAGGCTGATAATGATGCCTCAATAGCACAGTGGTAAAGAGGCCGGACTCGTCACCGAGAGGTGGTGGTTCGATCCCCGTTCGCTAATCTATTATCGTAGCCAATTGTAACACAGTCTTTTCCGCAAAGATTTTATACAATAATTTATATAAGTCACTATATGAGGAGATACGCAGAAGAGTCAAAATCAACGACATAGTTCAACTTGTCGGGAAGCTGAAGTGGCTATGGGTGGGGCACATAGTTCGAAAAGCCGATGAACGTTGGAGTCCCAAGGTACTGGAATGGCCGGCGCGCACCAGAAAGCGCAGTGTTGGTCGACCCTTCACCAGGTGGACTGACGACATCAAGCGAGTCGCAGGGATTCGCTGGATGCAGGCGGCTCAGGATCCTGATGTTTGAGAGTCCATACAAAAGGCCTATGTCCTGCAGTGGACGTCCATCGGCTGACATAATGTTGATGAAGTCACTAGCGTGTCGAAACTAAGAGTGGCTAATACATTTCATTTAGTCGCATAGTAAACAACGAAAGTTGTTTAAACAAACAACCTAAATATTGCCTACAATGTCGAGTTGTGTGTTCAGGAAGTGTAAAAATTATATTATACACAAATATATAATGTAAGTAAACACAAAATTGAGAAATAGTGCGCTCAGTGGAGTTACTGAATTCGGATCACTTTTTGCGGTTTTGTAGGCACGTAACTTAAACCACTAAATGATGAATTATTATGATGAATATTGGTAAAGAGATAAATTGGATCTTGGTGGAGAAAACTACTTATTAACCTGGAAAAATTCATTATTCCCGAGGGATTTTTAAAAGTGGAATTTCGTGCGAACGGAGCTGCGGGCGTAGGGTAGCATGTCATAGCTCAAATAATAGACCTTTTTACCCGACTGCCAGAAAGGTAATGTTTTGGCTTGTGGGAGACTTCGGCCGTGGCTAGTTACCCTAACGACAAGCGATTTATCGTTTCGCGTGTAGAAACCGAAAGGAGCGTGGATTTCATCCTACTCTTAACTAGTTAGCCCGCTTCCATCTTAGATTGCATCTTCATTTACCATCAGATTGTAGTCAAGGGTTAACTTAGAGAGAATAAAACAAAAACGAAAAGCGATATTTGTCATGATACAAAACCAAATGGCTTACCAGTGGAACAATGACGCAATTAGTTGTAAACTTGTAAGCGTTTGTTTTTGTTCTGTGTTTAATAAACTGTAATGTTGCTGGTTTGAGATTGCATCAACTCATAACTGACTGCTATTTTTCAGCTATGACGTAATGTACTTGGCGGGACTGAACGTAATTGTGGACAAATTCAAAAGTATGGACGCACGAGTACTGTTCGCAGCGGAACCTTTCTGCTGGCCTGATGCGAGTCTGGCCAAGAAGTATCCGAACACTACTGTTATGAATCCATATCTGAACTCTGGAGGAATTATAGGTATTATAATAAGAAATGTTTAAGGATGGCCCCTCACTGGCAATTTTTGGTTGGCCGACTATCGAACAACTAAGTTGCCAACGCTTACAACTTAGTTAATTATTTTATAAATTTAAATATGTTCTTCTATTTCGTGGACATATTCCAATACGACAAAAATATTACCAAGATTTCATGATATTTTCAATGTCGAGAATAGGGATGATGACAGTTTTTTAAATTGTATATAAATTAAGAGTATACTAATAGTAAAGCAATTTTGTAAAAGGAACAGGGTATCTGCGATCATTACTTTCGTTAGATTTGTATGCGCGTTCAAACAAAATTACTAATATCTTTGTTATTTGTGCGTTTATGCTTATAGTTCATATATATTAAAAAATGTCACAATTAATGTAGGAAGCTAAAACTGCATGAATTTTCATCTAATTACGATAAAATATTTTTAATAGATTTTGAAATTTTATAATCTCATTTATTTTGCAAATATCCAGACTTTTTATGTATAAATTAGTTAACATTGACCCTATTTACCCGAATGTATCATAAAAATCAATATATTCAAACCTAGTCATCATCCCCATTGTTGTATTGTCAAGATCATTAGTTAAGAGACAGTTTACACGTTAAAAATATTATTACACGTGCAAAGTATTATTTACTATTCTGTAACGATGATTTGTATAACTCGCAAGTGCAAGTTTTGAATTCGCCTCTATCTTTCTTATTCTACAGTATCGTGTTGTAACTCTTCAAAAATTCAAAATTCAAAATTCATTTATTTCAAGTAGGCTCAGTTTACAAGCACTTTTGACACGTCAGTTGACTATTTGTAAAGATTCTACCACCGGTTCGGAAGGCAGGTTCTGCTGAGAAGATACCGGCAAGAAACTCAACAGTTGCTCTGTCAGTCTTCACAAAGTCATTGTCGTGTATACCTGGGGTACGAGTAAGTTGTCATTTAATTTATTGGTATTTTCTTTGTAGGTTATTTGACTGAACTAAAGAAAGTGTTGAACTACAAAGAGATACGCAACCGGGACGATGACCAGCTGTTTTACACTGAAGCATTTTTGAACGAGGACCTGAGACTTACCTACCGGCTCGCTCTCGACCACAAGTCGCAGATATTTCAAAATCTCAACGGTGCCTTGTGTAAGTAACATTTAGCTCCCTGTATACACTAATATATTGAGCCGTGTATATGACCCCTGCCTCCGATTTCGGAGGGTGTGGGTTCGAATCCAGCCCGGGGCAAAAACCTCCAACTTTTCAGTTGTGTGCATTTTAAGAAACGTGTCTCAAACGGTGAAGGAAAACATCGAGGAAACCTGCATACCAGAGAATTTTCTTGATTCTCTGCGTGTGTGAAGTCTGCCAATCTGCATTGGGCCAGCGTGGTGGACTGAGAAGAGACTCGAGCACAGCAGTGAGCCGAATATGGGTTGATAATGATGATACACTAATAAGGCCCTAACTCCTTTTGTTCTGAGAGGAGGCTCGTGATCAACAGTGAGCCGAATGTGGGCTGTTAATGATGATGATGATGACAATATGATGATTGACAATAACATGATTGATTGATGATAATACACTTATATCATTATTGAAGGCAGGCGTCCACATAGACGCATCTGTATGACTTTCAATCATTGATCTCTTATAATAAAAGGATGTACAATCATGTAGAAAATTTCTCTTAAAAACTGGCCAATTTTGCTTTGACAGATTTTAAAATTATTGATAAGGAAAATTATACCTTAGGTCCTTTAAATATGGTCCAATATTCAATGAAATCACAAATTCAGAGCAAATTCAGACTTAAGGCTTGAGTTTAAGATTAAATTTGCGAATGCGATTACTTAAATTGAGTGCCAAGAAGTTGTGTTTGGCACTCGTTGATTGATGACGTTTTTTGGTCGCTGATTGTGCATCCATTTTTTATTAGGAGATCGATGCTTTCAATACAAAGAATACTACGAACAAACTTTGTTTGATTGAAATATTCTCTGTAGGTGTGAGTGATTATAAAAAAAAAAACTTTCTTACAATCATTAATTCATTTAATTATTTTATTTTAGGTTATAATCAAATCTATAGTCTGGTATGTTCGTTAATAACACTCCCATGATATGCGGGCGACAGGGGGAAAAACTGCGCGTGTGTGAAATCGTGCATGCGGGGAAGTGACGTGCATCAGACGTGGGTTTTTTATTCATCGCTACACGCCCCCCGGCCCGCGCGCAACATCGGGAGTGTTACGAACGAAGTTTCCAAGCTATAAATCAGCACATGTATATTATTTATGTACCTTAAGTATTGGTTTATCTCTTTACAGCTGATGTGCAACTTATAACAAATTCTACAACGGAAAGTCCATATTTGCTAAATGTTGTGACCAATGAACGCCCTTTAATCGTCCATGGCAATGGACCATCAAAAATTACTTTGAACCATTTTTCAAACTATTTGAACAATGCTTGGTCGGTTAAAGACGGTTGCGTGCTGTGCCAGGAAAAAAAGATCGAATTGAACGTAAGTATCTATATATTATTATATATTGTACTAGCAGACGCCCAATCAATGTAAAATCTATGTAAACTTACAAATAAAAGTCCTTAAAAAATTCAAGATTAAAAAAAAAAACCTCTATTACATCACTTTAGGGGTTGAATTAAAAAAAAACTTGAATCATTATATTTCGTATTTTTTTTTTATAATTTATGAAAAAATTTTTAAAACTGTAATTTTAAAAATCAAGGACTTTCCTTACAAACTTTCAACCGCTATTTCTTATTTTGTTATCGCAATAACCTTGTCTCAAATGATCTCAAACTGTGAATTCATTCAGTAGTTTCAGCGCTATGCCCGGGTGATCACAAAATACCGACAGACAGACAGACAAAAAAAAAAATTTTTAGTTTCAATATCGATTATATAAACAAAAAAAAATCAAAGTATCTTCAATGTACGAATTTGACCTGTTACAGTTTTATTATAAGTATAGATATTATTGGGGTCCCAAGGTGCTGGAATGGCGACCCCGCACCGGAAAGTGCAGGGATGGTCCACCCCCCACTTGTGGACCGATGTTATCAAGGGGGTTGCAGGGACTAAATACTGACAGTTCGAATTTGTGATGTTTGGAAGTCTATACGAGAGGTCAATGTTCAGCAGAACTCCTATTGGCTTTAAGTGATGATGATCATGATGATGATGATGGTGAAGATAATGATGATGTTTTTATTAAAATACCATCAAAAAGTTGTTCAATTTAAAATGTAAGGCGGAACTAGTACTTAAAATTAAACGTCAAGTTATGTCATAGTGATAATTGAAGTTGAAACCTTAAAATTAAAGGATTCCAAACGCGCCTTGGTCCGAAAAAAGCCCAAAACAAGCCATGTTTTTTTTGTGTACCACCATTTTACATAGTCGTATAGTGCAATTCAATTTACAAGTATAAGCTTGTGTATGATATATTGAATAAATAAAATATTTTTAAGAAAAAAATTCAACGGACTTCAAAATTCAAATAAACTAATAAGCGAAAAATAACATCGTGTGCGGCTACCTTCTGATCAGATCAGCGCCACACTACGGGAAATTTAGTTATTTTTATTTTTACACAAAATTACTGAACCGTTTTTCATGAAAATTAAATGGTACCGTTATGGAAGTATAAATAAAACAAAACAATAATCTTCAAAATTTGTTAAGAAATTACGAAGTTATGAGATCCTCTTTCTTTTTTTGAAGTTGGTTAAAAAATGCTTGTAAACCAAGCCAAGGAGTAAATGAATTTTGAATTTGGACTTTCAATTCTTATTTGATTCCAGGATGATGAATTGCCGACTGTTATGCTAGCGGTATTCATAGAACAGACAACTCCCTTTATGGAGGAATTCTTGCAGCAACTCTTGGACATAGACTATCCTAAAAAGAAGTTACATCTGTATTTACATAACAATGTGGAATATCATGAGACCCAAGTTGCCAAGTTCTTCAGTGCATATTCCAGGGATTATCTCAGCGCCAAGAGTATTAAACCAACAGATTTCATCTCAGAAGGTGAAGCCAGGAATATTGCAAAGTGAGTTAATACAATTTTTGTTTATATATTAAGCACAGATTAAAGAATAATAGGCAGATAGAGCGTACGGAACAAGGCAGTGATGCGGACAAGTGCGAGTTGAACTCGCGTGACGAGGGTTCTGAACGTTGTTAATCTATCATGTTTTTGAAAACTGACCTGAAATTGTTATTATACGTATATTTTTTTTCGTTTCTTCTGGAATTATTTTACGTACGTTACGTAAAATATTTATCTAAACCATAAATTATGATAATAGTATAGTAGTATTATATTTAACAAATTAACCCACATCCAAATTTCAATTGGATTAGTCCAGTAAATTAGGAGTAAACAGACCTACCTTAAAATGAACGGAACCCTTATGTGCGCGAGGCAATCCGCCTCACGCACATAAGGGTTCCGTTTTTGTACTACGTACGTTCAGAACCCGTAAAACGAATACTTTCTCTAGTCAGTACAACATGAAGCGTCACATTAGTAATTTTCAATGTCGGTGTTTGTATAAAACTGAATTCCAGTTCGAAGTCGCGAGCGTCTGCTAGTAGGTACATAATTTTACTTTTTTGCTAGTAGGTAAATAATAGGTACGTATGCGTTTACTTCTAACATTTTTTTTCAACGAGTTTCTTTTTAGGTACTTATTGTACCTATTCTCATCAACATACGAATGTCTACCTAGGTATGCTAGTCAACAAAAGATCTAAACAAAACACAACATAATATAAATAATTTTTTGTATCAAAGTTAATAGTCAAGCAGACGCGGTACAAGAATATTTCTTATCTAAGCTCCGCCCAGTTCAAAATTTCTAGGAAATTAGCGACTGCCGACTACATTTTAAAATTAGGGCTTTTAGTATTTTTAAAAATAACGGATTATCGATATTTTTAAATATGTATTCAATGTCGGACTTTGACATTATCTAAACAATATCTATCGATATTTTAATGAAACTTTAATATTCGCTATTTTTACGTAAGTTATTAATGGTCTAAGATGTAAGTAGATTTTAATTTTAGGTACATAACGACGTGGTATCTGGGCATCACCCCACTGGGTATTTTATACATATAATATAACTTTATATTTCGTTTAAGGATAATATGAAAATCATTAATCTAAAAGAGGAGAATCATAATAATATTGTGCAAATAAAGTACAGTACCTAGGTTATGTTTACGATTGCGGTAGTTTAAATAATTTGCGAGAAAATATCAGAAATAAAAAGTTGTTAAAAAAAATCTACATTAATACAATATCGAACTATCGTACAAAAAATATTAGTAACTAGCAGACGCCGCTTGGTTCCCGTTCTCGTAGGTATGCGGGGATAATATATAGCCTACATATAGCCTTCCTCGATAAATGGGCTATCTAACACTGAAATAATTTTCAAATCGGACTTTTAGCGCGATTAGCGCGTGTAAACAAACAAACTCTTCAGCTGTATAATACCTATTAGTATAGATAAATATCGATATTTCGATATATTGATATTTTATTAACAACCCTAACTACCGCGCCACGGAGGGTGGTGGGGGACGAGGGACGGCGGCCGCCTGGCTGGCGCCGACGCCATTCGGCCATTGCGAAAAAAGCATCGGAAGAGGAAATGCGTAGACGCGGTTTTGCTCAGTTCCCTCGCTTTTTCGGGAATGTACTGTAGTCTGTAGTGTTTTTCGTATTACTTATTTATGTAAAATGCTTCATTTAAAAATGCAACGTTCATGGCTCACTATTCAAGAGTACCCGAAAGTGCAACGCGTATCAAGCTATGAGCATCGTTGGCGAATCGGCGACCCATTGTTGGGTCCAGAAGGTATGCGTCACAATATTATTTCTAATATATTCAAACTAGTGGACTTCCGCGACTTCGTCCGCCCTTGGATCTCTCTAATCCGGCTCTATCGCAGAATCCGTTCTTAGTTCTTGCCAATTTTCAGCTTTGTACCTATTATTAAGCGGTTTTCGAGTTTCGTGATTTACCTAACTTCAATTCAATACTTTGAAAATGAAATTGTAAAAGTTCAAATACCTATGCCGCACATAATAATTTTTAATTTTCAAAGCCTTAGCAGTTGTAGAGAATCGATGTGTAAGTAGGTATTGTGATTTGTGTTACACATCTTTCCCGCCAAATACAAGCATCTTGTTGCCGCCATAGTACCTACCTATAGTAGCGCCACCAACCATCATAATAAACTACTTTATTTATTTGACTTCCGGATGTTATACTTAAATTCAATTAATTCACCATGATATTAATCTGAACAGTGTAGATATTCATTATTGATTATTTACGTAAATATAATCCAGGTCTTTTTGGTGGTAATCCTTCCCGCCAAATACCTATTAGCTTCTTGTTGCCGCCGTAGTAAGTACTAGTAGACTAGCGCCACCAGCCACCTTGTTAAACCACCTTGTTATTTTAATCATTTTTAGATCCGGATATTATATTTATACTACAACCTTTATTGAGGAATACTGTTTACCAACAAATAAATTAGAAATGAAGGTAAAAAAACTCATGTCATTTGATAACTTATTTATTTTAAATTATGTATGGTTTGTTTATAAAATGTTATATTAAATTTATAAACCATATCTAATTGTTCTAAGCTTATTAATGAAATTTATTTTCATTATTTAAAGAACAAATTAATTACAATTATTATTAGGTGTGAAATGACTCTGTTGTACACTCGTTTTAAATTTCTTTGTTGGTAAACAGTACTCATTAAGAACGGCTGTAGTATAAATTTAATTAATTCACCATGATATAAATCTGAACAATGTAGATATCATTTATTAATTATTTATATAAATAAATCCAGGTATTTTTTGGTGGTAATCCTTCCCGCCAAATACGTACTTATTAGCTTCTTGTTGCCGCCGTAGGTACTAGATGTTATAGTTAAATTTAATTTATTCACCATGATATTAATCCGAACAGTGTAGAGATTAAGTATTAATTATTTACATAAATATAGTTAAATTCATAATTAGCTATTTAGTATAACAATTATTGTGACGTCACGTCATGTTTTTACATTGCATTTTATTTCTTAACTTTGTGTTTCGATAAATTAATGTTTTATTATTTGTTTCGTATCAATTTCCGGAATCCATCTTGTGCTTCTCTCAAGATGGATTCCGGACATTGATGAAAAAATAATAGGTAAGTTTTATTGGTAGTTAGGTACAACTCTCTATTGTTATGGTTATTTCATTTTAATAATATTATTAAAATGTAGTTATACATCGTTTAGATACATATTGATGTTACCAACATTAAATACCTACTTACTTTATAAATATTATAAAATAGAAGGTTGTCTGGCAGAATTATTCATTTTACCGCATCAGCGTGTGATAGGTATTAACAAGGCGGAAGCTCTGCCAAAATTGTTATCGAATAAAATTGTGTGCAGTGAAAATAATAATTTAATTAGCTAGTTACCACAGTACATGTAAACTCGTAACTGTAAATGATTTCGTCTTCCATGATCTCCGTTTTCTTTTGTTTTAATTGAAACCTCAATAAATCGAAAATAAAAGACTCATAACCCTGGTGTTGTGGTTCGATCCCCCCACCCTCTGTTCTATATTCTGGTTATATGGTTTATTATTTAGACGTCCTTTATCCGGCCCTGTCGCAAATGCTGTTCTTAGCGGACCTCTACTATTTATAAACTGCCTCCCTACCAAATTTCTTTGTAAAGCGGTTTTTGAATGACCTTTTGCATTTGTAATATTAAGATAAGCAAAATTCTGTTTCAGGGGGCGATGCACCAATAGCGAATGCGACTACCTATTTTCAGTGGATAGCTTATCACGACTACAACCAACGACTCTTCGCTATTTACTGTCGACTGGTTACGATGTGGTTGCGCCCTTGTTGGTCCGTACTGGTCAGTCTTGGTCCAATTTTTGGGGGGCCATCAACTCAGCTGGGTATTACGCTCGCTCTGCGGACTATATAGACATTGTCTATAGGAATATTGTGTAAGTATCCTGTTATTACCTTATGGTTCGCGCGCTGGAGCTTGGTGCGGGTGACAGTTGCCGTATGACGTTCATAATACGTACTGTTATCGTGAATCGCGGCAAACTTTCAATAGTTAAATGAATTTGCACCTTGCTATAGCGCACGAGCTATTAATTATTATCATTAGATTTTATTAGTGTTTTTATTATAGGATAGTGCGGGTGACAGGTGTCAGAAGTCTTACTTTGACATAATATATCGAACTATTAATTTGTATTACCTGTGCAAATAAACATTAGGATTAGAAATGGTGACCCATTAATTAACAGTCGATGCAGATGAGTTGAAGACGAAAATAAAGCTTTAGCAAGAAATGAATGACACTGCTATTTCTAATCCCATTCTATAAACACACGGGTAGTACATGTGGTAGTTATACAGGATGCTCGGGAGTGTTTCCCATAACTCAGGGGCACTGCCGTCTTAAACTAGATTTGGGCCCTTGGTCACACGAGAATATGGGGCCCTTTTGGACAGTAAAAAAAGCGAATTATACTTACTTTTTTTACCAAGTATGTATGATATAATAATATGTCATTAATGATCTTAGAATGCTACTGGTTTTTTGGTTACGATTAGGATAACGGTTTCTTTTGGGATTTCTGTTGAGCAAAATCTTCTACTAGGTATATCCATCAAGTCAATATTTTGAAGGATATTAATATTGTCAGACCTTCGGGGCCCCTGTGAATGAGGGTCCTGGACACGGGCCCTGTGTGCCCTTATGGTAAAGACTGTATTTTTCAGGGCTTATATTCTTTACCGAAATTAAAATGTTCAAGGAATATGTGTTCTTAAATTAATATTTTCGGGTAAATAATATTTCTTTTGTAAATAGATCTTAAAATGTGTGTTTTTTATACGCATCCTCATAATTATGACGTAGCCAAGTTTGACGTATTTTAAAATGCAAGGATAGATAAAGGCGTGTGTTACATGGATCTGCTCCTATAACTGGACTGGTCAACACCTTGAAGTTATGGGAAATACTCCCGGGCACCCTGTATAAATCTTCTTTATTTAGAGGGTTTTACTTAGCATGGGTACGGTGACAGTCGCCTGTATGCTTTTCATATTATGTACCATTATGGTGAATCGCGGCAAACTTTCAAGAGTGAAACGACTGTCACCCGCACCATCCTACATGAAACGAACTGTAATATTCCTTATTACCAAAGTCTAGCTATTCGCACAATCTAAAATTAAGCTTCCTTTTTTGTACAAAAAGGAAAATAAAACTATATTTTCAATTGTGCCGCCATTGCTAGTCATTAACCGACTTCAAAAAGGAGGAGGTTCTCAATTCGGTTGGTATTTTTTTTTTTTTTTATGTATGTACACCGATTACTCGAAGACGCCTGGACCGATTTCAAAATTTCTTTTTTTGTTTGAAACGGTATAGTCCCCATTTGGTCCCATTGCCATCATGTCAAGTACGGATTATGGAATCCTGGAGAAATTGAGGGGAACTTCCGAAAATTATATGGGTGTGTTCGTAGACTTTTGACATAACATGATTACAATCATAGGCCTGCTAGTGATTCTGCTGTAAACATACTAAATAGATGATTTGAAATGAAATCGCACAGCAAATTTGGAAAAAATATTTTTTTTAATAATAAAGTATATGTATAATATTATTTTTTTATATAATATATAGTCATGCTAAATGGTTTCTGTATTAGGAATGTATATTTAGTTCAATCAAAAGCAATGGAGAAATCAGTTTTGAAAGAACGTCGGTCAATTGAATACATGTTGTCTGCAGTACATTCGTAGACGCCTGCATCCATTTGGGTAGCAGGATCGATTTCGATTTTGGACTTCACGCGGTCTTCTCCAATAAGCCATTCGTGAATCTGGAATAAAAGAAGCTAACTAAATTATTTATCAACACTCTTAAACTCGTATCCATACTATTAATATTATTAATGTGAAAGTGTGTCTGTCTGTCTTTTATTTATTTGTCCGTCTTTCACGGCAAAAAGCTGCGACGAATCGACGTGATTTTTTAAGTGGAGATAGTTGAAAGGATGGAGAGTAACATAGGCTATTTTTTGTGTCTTTCTAACTTCCCACTTCCCTAAAAGGGGGGCTGGATGTTTGTATGGAGCATTCCGCAATTTTCAAAGCTAAAAATTGGTATGCAGACTATTTGTGATTACAAAAAACCGTGCGTCATTTTTTTTTTAAATCCGCCCCCCCTTAAAAGAGGGGATGAAATTTTATATGGTACTTTTATGGAGGGTACGAGTATGGTAGGGTAGTGATATGGTAGGGTAGTGATATGGTAGGGTAGGAATAGGGTAGGGATAGGGAAGAAGTGCACATAAATCAAAGCGAAGCTGGATCGGGTCCGCTAGTACTTAAGTAAAACTTCAGTTATGAAATTAAAAAATGGATAAACATAATATTTTACAAACCTTCCTAAAAAAAAAATCAATTTGGGCTTTCTAGCAATTTGGTTAAATCTTGGCCTATCAAAACTCTAGGTCAGTACTTACATGCAAGTAATGATGGGCAAATATTTCAGTGCCATCTTTGAACCAAGTTATATGAGGTCGCGGAGTTCCTTTTGCGGTGCATAGAAATGCAATTTTATGACCCAACACGTATTCAAGATCAAAGTGCGACGCCAATAAAATTTTCGCGCCCTAAAATTTGTAAAAAAAAATGCATTACTTATTTAAAATTAAACTAATATGGTAAAAAAGTTTAGAAGAATACGTACGTTTCACTGTAGTTCCTGTTCCCGTGAAAATACGGGGATTACGCTCACAAATAACGTGGCTTTCTATTGGTAAAAGAATTTTGAGATTACCCCCTAATAACACCACAAACTTTAGCTCTTTATAATATTAGTATACTGCTGTGCAAAGCGCAAAAGCGACATGTCAAAATACAATGGTAGATAGCTTAGAAAAATACGCATCTAATTAAGTAGGCCTTATAGCAGCGTTTTATTTTTAAAGTATAGAAAATCCCTTAACACTAGAAGGTTTAAATTTTTTTCATGGTTGAAAAATATACACAAGACGTAGTATCATTATGGTAGTTACATTTTTTTTTTTTTTTATTCTTTACAAGTTAGCCCTTGACTACAATCTCACCTGATGGTAAGTGATGATGCAGTCTAAGATGGAAGCGGGCTAACTTGTTAGGAGGAGGATGAAAATCTCCACCCCTTTCGGTTTCTACACGGCATCGTACCGGAACGCTAAATCGCTTGGCGGTACGTCTTTGCCGGTAGGGTGGTAACTAGCCACGGCCGAAGCCCACCAGCCAGACCTGGACCGATTAAGAAAATCTCAATCTGCCCAGCCGGGGATCGAACCCAGGACCTCCGGTTTGTAAATCCACCGCGCATACCACTGCGCCACGGAGGCCGTCAAAATAAAATCATAAAAATTATAAAAATTGTAATTCAATATTTGACCATGTAATGAATTTTTAATTGAGTTCCATATAAGGTACTGAGCCATAACTATAGGTACCTACTATATGGTAATGAAATAGAACAAATGAATTATTCAGAAAATGTTACCTATTTCAATTATTTTAATTCGTAACTGAACATGATATGAAGATATATCACAAAACTTAAAATTTCATCACTTTTAGTATCAAAAAATAATTTTTCATCTTCACTATTACAAGAAATATTCAAAAAGTCTTCAATATCTTCATCACAAAATCGTCTCTGTGACATAATCTTCAAAAAATCTAAATTATTCACAAGAACGGTTTTGTGAGTACGTGTTAAGTACAAGCTCATCGTACCAAATCTGGAACTACTGAAAAAATATGAAAAACAATAAAAAATAACTTACCTCTGAAAGATATAGACTTCGTTACGACTCACAATATATTTTTTACTGACTCTGAACTATTCCATAACTTTTTTCAAAGTTACGGAAATGAACGTGACAATGCCATTAATAATTCACACAAAGTCCAAAATAACGGATAAAGTAAAGATATTGTACGATATGGTTTATTATACGACTAATGTTGTTGAATATCTGAAGTTTCTATTGAGATGTCTGGAAATGTTGCTACTAAAATTTTTTAGCTGTAGAAATGATGGGTGATATGGTTTTGGGGGCCTTATTTTAGGGTTAAGAAAGTTTTTTTCTATCTTACTTTTATCTTTAATTGCTATGTATTGTATGGGGCCAATTAGTATGCAGAAAATATAACAGGCTTTTTGAAAGAGTCATTTTTGATCAAGATTATTTGGAAATGCATATTATTTATAATTATCTGCTTTCGGATTCACAACAATATATTATTTAGATTTTTATTTATGCTGATAGAACAATTTTTAACGTCAATTTTCCATTGCAATAACACAGCAAAATATTTGTTTGTTTGTTTGCATTGAATAGGCCCCGAAACTACTGAACCGATTTGAATAATTCTTTCAATGTTGGGAAATTGGTGCTATAGGCTTGTTTTATCCCCGTATTCCTACGGGAACGGGAACTACGCAGGTGAAACCACGTGGCGTCTAGTATAATGTATAAAAACTCGGACACTGGAAAACATACATGCTCATTACACAAATATTTTCCAGTTGTGGAAATCGAACAATTCATTGAATTTCAAAATATTCGCATTCGCATATATCTTAATAAATAATATAAATTGCTTACATCATTATTGTTGTAGTACTGATCAGATTCGGGGTCCCTGTATTTGCCGGTGATAGGTAGACCAATTTGTACCTGTGAATTAATACAATTTTGTTCCCATTAATTTGTTAGATCAATACATACGTCTAGTATAGATAATTACTTTAGATTTTGTTCTCGATCTGGTACGACTGCGCCGTGCTTCTGACCAAGCCACCAACCAAATTAGTAACAAAATTGTTGCAATGAAAGCTCTTTTCACCAACATTGTGCGGTTTTGATGTGCAGGTGTGAACTTGACGGGTGTTTTATAGCAACTGCGTTTGTCGCCGATTGCCTAATGGCAGGGTAATAGGACCCTTGACTCCCCTTCTATTGTCCGTTGTGATTTCCTATGCACTTTGTGCTCTTGAATCACTTGTAGGAAAATTGATGCAAAGCATTTATATGTCACTAGCATTCATTCACTCGGTTATATAAAGATTGATTCCTCAATTGCTTCTAGTTCCAAGTGTTTTTCCATTGAAACCTAATCACATTTAAGTCAAGTTGAACAGCAAAATTAATCATATTTTCGTTTATACTATGACTGGCTGACGGCGCGCGGATTCACCCGCGCAGTTCCATTTTCCGTAGAATTACGGGGATAATATATTGCCTATAGCATTCCTAGAAAAATGGGCTTTCAAACACTGAGAGAATTTTTCAAATCGGACCAGTAGTTCCTGAGATTAGCGCGTTCAAGCAAACAAACAAAAAACCTTCAGGTTTATAATCTAATATATACAATTATCGTGTCACTGTTTTCGTTGTCATACCTACTTCTCCTAAACGGCTTGATCGATTTTGATGAAATTTTTTGTGCTTATCCGGTTGGATAAAGGCCAACATCTATTTTTTATACCCCTAATTGTTGACAATAAAAACTCGAAAAATAAATAATTATGAACGATGAATAATTTTCCATAAATGTTAGTTTGTTTAGTACCTGTCAAACATTCGATTGTCATTTATGCATGCGTTAATAAATTTATGTTGTGTAAATTAAAGTTTCTATTTCCGAAATCAATTTCTAAGGTTTATTCTATATGTGAAGTTTGCACAAAATCGATTGTCATTTATCACATTTTTAGTAACAAATAAATTCAGAAGTAGGGTAGGGATATGGTAGGGTTAGGGTATGAGTAGTGGTAGGGTAGGTTTATGGTATAGGGATAGGGTAGCGGTAGGGTAGTTGTAGGGTATAGTAGGGTAGGGGTAGAGTAGGGGTAGGGTAGGGGTGGGGTAAGGGTAGGGGTAGGAGTAGGGTAGTGTAAGGTAGGGATAGGGAAGAAGTGCAAATAAATAAATTAATAAGTCAAAGCGAACCTTGACCGGGTCCGCTAGTATTAGTATAGATATGAGATAAGATAAAAATAATTATGAAATTTACTTTTCAGGGGCATCTGGAATGTGCCATTCATTACCAACTGTTACCTGATGAAAATGGCCCTGTTTCGTAAGGAATCAGCAAAGGCTGTTTCTTACATAAAAGATGATCTCGACGCAGACATGGCTTTCTGTGCATATTTACGTGACCAAGTAAGTTTATTTCTGTACAGACAAACTGTATTTTCTTAATAGTTGCATGTTTATAGCAAATCGAAGGAATACATCTTGTTTTTGTTAAAGAAATACATGATTTGTGCGATGTCTGATATTGTATTTATGATATTGTCTATGAATGAATACCATTTTCAATCAGTTATCAGTGCCTACATTTTCCGCTTCATAGACACCTGTGTAATAAGTAGATGATCAATTTTTACAGTAATTGCTATTTTTCGTTTTAGGGAATAATGATGCACGTAAGCAATGAGCAGGAGTTAGGACATCTTGTGAACCCCGAAAGCTTTGACATAAGTCGCAAACACCCAGACATATACCAAGTTATCGACAACAAGCTAGACTGGGAGCGTCGTTATATACACGACCAATATTATGACAACTTTGCTGAAGGGCGCAATCACTCGATGGTAAGTACCTAAGTACAAATATGTGGGCTCTTCTCGAACCAAGGCCCGTTTGGAACCCTCGGAACTTAAATTTCAAGTTTTCGACTATTATGACCATTAGATTAATGTAAACTATGACATAACTTGACTATTCAAAATTGCTTGTAAACTAAGCCTAATTGAAATAAATGAATTTTGATTTTATTTTCAACTAATCTCAGAGTTGAAAAGTGAGGCGCTATAGGAGATTTAAAGTGGAAACATCCTTTTGAAACCTGGTGGCTAGTGATTGGGGTGAAAGTGTTCACAGTCACGTGAGCTCAACATGGGCTCACGCTAGTTTGTCCTCAATAATCCGTGAGCCCAATATGGGCTCATAGATCATGTGAATTTTCTTCTATTAACATATTGAGATTTGTGGGGTGGTAAGATAAGGTATGCCAACCGACGCAACGCGAACGCAGTGTCTTCCAAGACCATAATCTTTAAACGACGTTATTAAAAAAATCATTTAGTCATTATAAATTCATCTTATTTTGGACTTTTTTAGTAATTGCTATCGCTTGGCATAGCATGTTGGTAATGTGCATAGTATTTGTTTGGCGTAGACATTGCGTCACGATGCATTTTAAAAATATGTTTCCCACTTGATAATGTCAGTCGTCCTGGTGGGGGTTCGACCAACACTGCGTTTTCTAGTGCGAAGTCGCCATTTTGGCACCTTGGGACACCAACACTGCGTTTTCTAGTGCGAAGTCGCCATTTTGGCACCTTGGGACCCCAACATCCATATCTTCTTCAGTTAAAAATATTTACCGTACTCGACATATAGCAAGAATTCACTAAGTTTATATTTTTATTACATAAATGCGTTCTTATTTGAGGCTTAAATTTCGTGAAATGACGTTAAATATGTATGAAATCGTACAAACGTGCACATGTCGCTGTTTAAACCAAGAATATAACCTATATTTAAAAAAATCAAAATCGCGTAATGGAAAATACAGTCCCTTAGACTGTACCCTTATTATCAAAACCTATTCGATAGCGTACAATGGTTGCGATATTTTCTTTCAAAAGAATTATGGATGCGAAACATGAAAAGGTAAAATAACATTGTTTATTACTATTTTCAGCTAGGTAGGTTCAAGATAATGGTCAATCGCGTATTCCAATTTGACTGGGCAGAGGTAAAAAAGCTCTGTGATATTTCTAAAATGTCAGTCTTCCTGTATTATGTTTCGCCGACCATGAGATACAACTATAAAGCGTGGTTTCAAATTGTGAGCCTCGTAAAATCGTTCAGAGACACGCAGCGGGCGATGGCGAAGGCAATGGTGGGGGAGTATTTACGTAAACAAATGAAAAAAGAGGACGTTCGTAAAAGAAGACTTGGATTAATAGATATACCTTTAAAGGAAGTGTCATTGAATTGGAAATGGGCTGAGCGTTTAGTTCGGAAGACTGATAGACGTTGGGCGGTGGATGTACGGCTCCGGATGAAAAAGCCCAAAAACGGTGCATCTTCACAGAACAGGCAGAGTACATCGAGAAAGTTAGAGGAAGGAGGACAAAAGCGACCCAAACTATTAGAGTGATAATATATAAAGATCCACGTCAGACGTTGAAATAAAGGACTCCAGCTATTCAATATGGTTAAATTCCTCCATTGCTTTATATAAGGCTTTTGTTACTGGGTACATGTTATCTGCTCTTAGGCGCCATCTCCACAGAAAAGAGAATTTCGGCAATAATAACGCAATACTGCCAAATACAAAATATGTGCCGTTAAAGATTTGGTGATATTACCGCGACGTTAGTGGTTTTGTCGTAGTGCCATGGAAATTATCTCACAAAAGTAGAAAAGACTCTTCGCGATCTCCTCCGAGGAGATGGTGCATTCACGGAAAAAAATAAATAATAGTTTTCCTTTTATTAGTACTTAAAATATAATAGAAGACTGTTTTGTAAACCCTTAAGACTGATTGCCAAGTTTATTTCCTTTCAAAAACATTTGTGAAATGTTTCATTCAACTTCAAGTTTAAGTATGATTCTAGTCCCAATGTACTACAGTTATTATTTCGGAATAATTGGCGAAGAAATGGAAAAGAACCGAGAAAGCTGAATTTTTGAATATCCATAAATATGAGAAATGAAATTATGTAAAACCTTAGTTATAGAACTTATAGGAGTAATAACAACGTATTGAGTCAAAAATTTCGTATCTCAACGGAGAATCGAGAAAACGGAATTTAACCCTTTTTCAAGATGGGGGAAAATGCACATGGGGAATCTTGGTCAAGAATTTAATGCTAAGGTTTTCTAGGCTTTCGTCATATCCAAAATTTAGCTTTCTTGGTTCATTTACATTTCCAAATGGACTGATTTCGATTACCTCTTAGGTTTCTAGATTTAAACTACTATCTTCTAGTTTTTACTGTCGTTACTTATTCTTGTTCTGTAGTTCTTAACATATTAATAAAGTATTCAAAGACCTTGTCTGTTTTATATTTTTCATCCTATCTCTGGCTTTATATTGAGTTTTATGTAAATCAAAATTGCATGCGTGTGCATGTTAAGTGTATTTGAGTTCTTGCTATATGTCGTCCTTTTTTTGCGCAGCAGAGTAGATCACAAATGGCTTTGTGCCTCTATTTCATGTGCGCATTTTTGTAGAGCATATTAAGAATCTATAATATTACATCGATGGATATATCCCAAACATGTCTGTTAATAAAAAAAAGACGTGAGGCACTCGGGGACTGCTTATGCAATTATAATTATTTATTTTTCATTCATATTCAAAACACTTTATACACAAATTTTACAAGTACAGGTATTCACTGTTGTACATAAATACCTATACACCTACTATATACTTTCTCATAAACAGCTGCTTATGTATTCGTCCGATTTCGGAGCAGCTCGTCTCGATTCGTGCTAGTTTCGTAGAGTCGTACAATATGTCTAATCGCACGCACACAACGCCGTGTCGAAGACTGCCACACTGAAGCGACGTTAGACGACGCTCGGTCTCACCTCCGTGCCCGTCGGAGTGGGGAGCGTGAGGTTTTTTCGTTACGAAATTTCTGGATTCGGTCCCCGCGCTCAAGGCCCGCAATAGAAGCTATGCAATAGCTTAAAAATGTCGATATGCTTATTTTGGAAATGCAGATGTAATATTATATCCTTTTCTATAAATATTTATTTACCTGAAACCATTTTCAGCCTTGCCCTGACGTGTATTGGTTCCCTATGACTACTCTTCGATTTTGTCGCGAATGGATTGAAGTTATGGAAGCATATGGACAATGGAGTGACGGCAGTAATCAGGTAAAATTGTATTGCTTAAATCCCAGGTAGTTTCACTTATTTTTACAATTATTTGAATGTATTTCAGTAGTCCTCAAAATTCACTTCATTTGTTTATTAAGGCTCATTATTATCAGCCCGTACCTTACGGCCCGTAGGGACCAGGCCTTCCTCCTAATATAGGGAGGGGATATGGATTTCTTAATAAATCTTCTCTCGTCTTCATCATTATCAGTCGATGGGCGTCCCCTGCTGGACATATATGCCTGGGAGGACGCCATCCAGCGGCTCCCTTCAACGCCTAGTGCAGGGTCGACCAAAACTGCTTTTCGGTGCGGGGTCGTCATTCCAGCACCTTGGGACCCCAACGTCCATCGGCTCTTCGAACCATGTGCCCTGCCCATTGCTACTTCAGCTTTGGGACTCGCTGAGCTTTGTCAGTGAGTGGTTCTTCAGCGGATCTCCTAATTTCTGAATCGATCACGCAGAGAAACTCCAAGCATAACTCGCTCCATCGCCCGCTGAGTGACTGGGAGCCTTCTAATAAGTCTAAATTTAGCAACCAAGTCTCGGATCCATAAGTCATTCCTGGCGACACGCACTGTTCGAAGACTTTCGTCTTCAGGCACTGAGGAATTTTGGACGAAAAGATGCGGTTTACTTTCTCAAAATTTGACCTACCTTACTGGTCAATAATAAAAAACAGTAATGTCGTATTGACCTCGAATTTGTATCGTGTTTGTAGGATAGGCGACTCGATAGCGGCTATGAAGCTGTACCGACGCGGGATATTCACATGAACCAAGTTGGTTTGGAGAAACAATGGCTTTATATACTGAAGACTTACGTGCGCCCTCTACAGGAGCAAGTGTTCACCGGCTACTATCACAACGTAAGTTGTTTTTTAACCTGTAAGCCGTTCATGCGCGATATATCTCGTGACAAAACAGAAGATATCATTTTCATTCATATTCCTTGTTCAGCTGATATTCTTCTTACAATGCAGGGCCTGTAGTCATGTGGCACGTTGTTTCTCTTTCTACAAACGCTAACGCTCCAAAAATTAACAAACGTATGGGAGTGACATTCATTATCGACACAAGATTCCCATACATTTTGTTAGTTTTCAAAATGTTAGCGTTTGCAGAAAGAGAATCGACATGCCATATGCCTTCTGAAAAAGACAGGCTTCGTCGATTAAAGAGCTGCGTAAAAATACCTTTTTGTGCAGTTGAATCGTGTTAAAAACGGGCAAAAACTTTTAGTTTATTATAATGTACACGACAATTTTGTTCGTGAATATGGGTGCGATACTGGTCCTTCTATAATTGGTCTGAGTACAGGCGGATGATGAGATAATTTATCTATGTATCTATTTTGTTTTAGCCGCCGGTTTCGCTCATGAACTTCGTCGTACGCTACCGCCCAGACGAGCAGCCATCTCTGCGGCCGCATCACGACTCATCCACTTACACCATAAACCTTGCTTTGAATACTCCAAGTAAGTCGAAATTACCTCCTTCCTTCCTTATAGGTCCTTATAGGTGAGGGGACATGGAGTTTAGGCCTACCACACTGCTCTGATGCTGACTGCTCACTGAGGGGTTAGGGTGATAATGTTTATTAATTGTTTAATAAATAAATATACTTTTGGCCGATTTGGGTTTTCTTAATTGGTCCAAGTCTTGCTGGTGGGATGCTTCGGCCGTGGCTTGTTACCACTCTACCGGCAAAGTACCGCCAAGCGATTTAGCGTTCCGGTACGATGTCGTGTAGAAACCGAATGGGGTGCGGATTTTCATCCTCCTAAAAAGTTAGCCCGCTTCCATCTTAGACTGCATCATCACTTACCATCAGATTGTAGTCGAGGGCTAACTTGTAAAGGATAAAAAATATATATATAGGTACTTTTTCATTGTAACAGTGTACGCGCGAAATAGCCTAACTAGTTAACTAGTTGTTTATATAGGGACGGGTGTCGGTGTTAAATTGGTAATCAAGGTCAATGCAAGGCGTTGATTTGATAATTTGTTTACCACTGCACAATTGCACATACGTGCCACGTGTATGTGTGCTACTAGGTATATTTACTACTAGCCACAGTTTCACCCGCGTAGCTCCCGTTCCCGTGAGAATATGGGGATAAAAGATAGCTTATGACGCTCACGAATAATGTGGCTATCTAGTGGTAAAAGAACTTTTTAAATCGGTTCAGTAAATCCATAAATTACCCCCTAATTCCTCACGTCAGACCTGGAACCGATTAAGAAAAATTCAATCAGTCCACTTGGAAAATGCAAGAAGCGCTAATAGTTATAGATTTTAAAAATAAATACAGTACAAATACAATAATCTTCGTCTATTTTTTGTTTGTTTCTAAAAATACTATATCTCGAATTTCGTTTCGAGCGACAGTGTTGCAAAATTCAAAATTCATTGTTTCAAGTAGGCTCAGTTTACAAGCACTTTTGACACGTCAGTTGATTAATTGTAAAGATTCTACCACCGGTTCGGAAGGCTGGTGCTGCTGCGAAGATACCGGCAAGAAACTCAACAGTTGCTCTTTTTTTTAAAAAAAAATACATATACATACAGCATTATAATTTACAATTGAAGACAATATTACTATTTCTTATAGCTTCACTTGTTGTGTAAAGGTGCTGAAGCTAATCCAATGGCTTCCAAGCGGCTTTGCGCGACAAATGTCCCCTAATGGAAATGCGGCTTCATCATCATCATATCAGTCGATGGACGTCCACTGCAGGACATAGGCCTTTTGTAGGGACTTCCAAACATCACGATACTGAGCCACCTGCATCCAGCGAATACCTGCGACTCACTTGATGTCGTCAGTTCACCTGGTGCGGGGTCGACCAACACTGCGCTTACTAGTGCGGGGTCGCCATTCCAGCACTTTGGGACCCCAACGCTCATCGGCTCTTCGAACTATGTGCCCCGCCCATTGCGACTACAGCTTCGCAACTGGTTGAGCTACGTCGGTGACTTTGGTTCTTCTGCGGATCTCCTCATTTCTGATTCGATCACGCAGATCCTAACAGCTCGTTCCATCGCTCGCTGTGGAACATCTGAGCTTTGTGAGGCACATAGCTAGCAACCAAGTCTCGGATCCATAGGTCATCACTGGCAACACGCACTGGAAATGCGGCTCATTCATTTTTTTTTGCATTTGTTGCAGAAATTGATTACGAAGGCGGTGGATGTCATTTCCTTCGCTACAACTGCTCCGTAAGGGACACCAAGCCCGGTTGGCTGCTCATGCATCCCGGCCGCTTGACACACTTCCACGAAGGCCTACGTGTCACCAGCGGTACGCGATACATAATGATCTCCTTCGTAGATCCATAGACGTTTCAAATATTCACGTTTAGCCCTCATTCGCACGAGAGATTTTTTTCCAACCTTTAAGTATGGACGTCATTTTTTTTAATACTACTGTGGACGTGGAGTCTCACAGGTTCCTATATGCAGACATTTTTTTTTCGAGAAAACTGATATAAGAACGCTTTAAAACGGATTGAATATTAAAGTTATGGGGTGTAGCAATAAAATAACTTATAAAATCAACGTTTACTTCAAAAAATATAGAATTTTTTAAAATCAAAAATTATGGTACTTTTTAGAACTTATTTCTATAACAAAATGAGTCCTTTTTCTCAAAATATAATAAATCAGTATCCAAAAACGTAAAACACCTATTTCTGGTAGCAAATATTAATTTTGACAACAGTATGTTAACGTAAATTTACTGGCAGTCTTACCAACCTTAGGTAGTTTTACAGCTAAAACTAAAGCTACTGAGTCGCTCAATCGCGGGAAGTGGAGAGAATTAGGTAAACGAAGAAAACGAAAATATTGAGTAGCCTGTGGGACTCCACGTCCATGCTTAAATTAAAAAAAAAGCGTTCAAATACAACAAATGCATTCCAAAGTATATGTTCACACGACAGCGTTTTTGAAACGCAACGCTTTTTTTCGAGCAGTGTTGCATTTTAAATTTTTGGGAATAGACCTTCGTTTAACTTCATATTTGAATGCTTTTTTAACGTTCTTTAAAAAAAATCTCGTTCGAATGAGGGCTCCAGCTATATGCGCGTATAGGTCCGGGCAAGTAACTTGAACCTAATTTAGTCGTCTTATTATAAAAGAAGTGTTAAACGCATGCTTGCCATGCCCAGAAAATGACTAAAATCTTTGAAATTGTTCAAATAACAGGGCCGTGCTATAATAAAATAAGATAAACATACACTGACCTTTTGTTGTAAGGATTACAACAAAAGGTTACATGACTTTTGGGATTACAACTACTTACTCGTTAACACCTAAAATTGAGTTACTGATCATGGTTCAACTTATAGGCCGTGTCCTATAAAACTGAGTAAAATTGTAATAATATTGTTAGTATGTCACTTAGTAAATATGCAAAATGAACGGTTCCGGTTTGCTGTTTCCTAAAATTAAAAAAAAAAACACCATAAAAACTATCGTCGTTAGAAGAATTCTAAAAAAAGAAGCCAAATCGGTTCTGCCGTTTTCGAGATTTGCGCTTAACAACACATTTTATACATTAATTTTTATATTATAAGATAGATTGTCTAATTAATGTATTTTTTTTACTCATATAACAAATTGCCTTATTTTAAGAATTATGTCGTGAAGCTTGAGTTATCTTTGTGATAAATCTTATTTCATCGGCAGCAATTGCATTTTTTTAGTTTTAAGATTATTACATTATATTCATGTTGCACAAACGTAAGGATATTTACATATTGCATTTTTAACGTCTGATTGATCTGAATTTACAATGTTTGTAATTAAATAAGCTCTCTTAATTATATATTAACCAAAGAAGTTTTAATATTTTACCAATTAACAATATTAAAATAAAGTAGTCAGAGTAAGGGTGATGTTTTATTTTCGTTTTCCTTATGAATTAATCGTGGACATTTATATTTTATTTTATAGTACCTATTTGGCAGGCTTTGGTATCTTATATTTAATCTGGTACCAGCTCTTATTGTGTGCTGTGGTTTTTTACTGTCTTGTGCTACAAAAATAATTAACAGATTACAAACTTCGCCAAACTTGGAATTTCTTTATAAACAACATGGACATTTTGTATTGTAGTAATTTCTACAATACAAAATGTCAACAAATTACCAAATTGTCAACGTTGGTTGTAAAATAATGTATTTTTATTTAATTATTATTATGTGTGGAATAAACTGTGAAAATTTGTTTAAAAAAGGCTGGTTTTGTTGATAGGATAAAGAAATATGATCATCAATCGGTGCACGGCGTTTCTTTCTCTTTTTTAAATTGGTTGTTTTTTCGTCCGACTCCGATGACTTTCTTGCATTTAGTTTCTTAACTGTCAAAGTGCTTTGTGAAAACATTTGCAGATGATAAAAAAACATATTTACAATGTGTATTAAAAGGTTATGACATGAAGGTCCTTTGACCTTTTAATACACATTGTATAAGGTCAATACTAATTTAAAAAACCAAAAGCTCTTTTCAATAAATAATGATTTGACATCTGTTACTACGTGCTCTAATTGTGTTCTGATTTGTAACATGTATTTTGTGCTGTATTAAAAGGTTATGACATGAAGGTCCTTTGACCTTTTAATACACGTTGTATAAGGTCAACTCTAATTTAAAAAATCAAAAGCTCTTTTCAATAAAAAATGATTTGACATTTGTTCCTGCATGTTCTAATTGTGTGCTGACGTTTTTTACTGTTCACTGCTATTGCCCTTGGTGCTCAAAAAGCAACTGGTGACAAAAAGACAACAGATTACAGACTTCGCCAAGGTTGGAATTTCTTTATGGACAACATTGAAATATTTTATCGTAGGTCTACATTGTTTGTGAAATAATGAATTTTTATCCAATTACTAAGACTATGTGAAATAAACTGTGTGAAAATTTATTAAAAGGTCTGGTTTTGTTGATAGGATAAAGAAATACGACCATTAATCGCCAGCCTCAGTGCACGGCGTTTCGTTCTCTTTATTAAATTGGTTGTTTTTTTCGTTCAATTCCGACGACTTTCCTGCATTTAGTTTCCTTAATGTCAATGTGCTTTGTGAAAACATCTGCAAATGCTAAACAAACATGTACAATGTGTATTAAAAGGTTATGACATAAAGGTCTTTTGACCTTTTAATACACGTTGTATAAGGTCAACACTAATTTAAAAAATCAAAAGCTCTTTTCAATACATAATGATTTGAAATTTGTTCCTGCGTGCTCTAATTGTGTGCTAACGTTTTTTACTGTCCAATGCTATTGCCACGGGTGCTGAAAAAATAAAAAAAAACAACTTTGGCAACGATAAGACTTAACAGATTACAGATGTTGCCAAAGTTGGAATTTCTTTATGGACAACATTGAAATTGTATTGTAAGTCAACATTGTTTGTGAAATAATGGATTTTTATCCAATTACTAAGACTGTATGTGAAATAAACTGTGTGAAATTTATTAAAAAGTCTGGATTTGTTGATAAGATAAAGAAATATGATCATCAATCGCCAGCCTCAGTGCACGGCGTTTCCTTCTCTTCTCTTCTCTCCTTCGTTCTCGATGTTTAAAAAGTCTGGTTTTGTTGATAGGACAAAGAAATACGATCATTAATCGCCAGCCTCAGAGCAGGGCGTTTCGTTCTCTTTTTTAAATTGGTTGTTCTTTCGTTCGATTCCGACGACTTTCCTGCATTTAGTTTCCTTACTGTCAAAGTGCTTTGTGAAAACATCTGCAGATGCTAAACAAACATGTACAATGTGTATTAAAAGGTTATGACATGAAGGTCTTTTGACCTTTTAATACACGTTGTATAAGGTCAACACTAATTTAAAAAATCAAAAGCTCTTTTCAATACATAATGATTTGAAATTTGTTCCTGCGTGCTCTAATTGTGTGCTGACGTTTTTTACTGTCCAATGCTATTGCCACGGGTGCTGAAAAAATAAAAAAAAACAACTTTGGCAACGATAAGACTTAACAGATTACAGATGTTGCCAAAGTTGGAATTTCTTTATGGACAACATTGAAATTGTATTGTAAGTCAACATTGTTTGTGAAATAATGGATTTTTATCCAATTACTAAGACTGTATGTGAAATAAATTGTGTGAAAATTTATTAAAAAACGCTGGTTTTGTTGATAGGATAAAGAAATACGATCATTAATCGCCAGCCTCAGTGCAAGGCGTTTCGTTCTCTTTTTTTAAATTGGTTCTTTTTTGTTCGATCCCGACGACTTTCCTGCATTTAGTTTCCTTACTGTCCAAGTGCTTTGTTAAAACATCTGCTGATGCTAAACACACATGTACAATGCGTATTAAAAGGTTATGACATGAAGGTCCTTTGACCTTTTAATACACGTTGTATAAGGTCAACACTAATTATAAAATTAAAAGCTCTTGGATAATAATATTTGAAATAATGATTTGACATTTGTTCCTGCGTGCTTTAATTGTGTGCTGACGTTTTTTACTGACCAATGCTATTGTCACGGGTGCTGAAAAATTTTAAAAAACAGCTTTGGCGACAAAATACAACAGATTCTAGACTACGGCAAAGTTGGAATTGCTTTATGGACATTATGGAAGTTCACGGCGTTTCTTTCTCTTTTTATAAATTGTTTATTTTTTTTTATTAGCAACGGCGGTGGCGAGTGAAAAATATCCAGACTCCAGACGCTTATATACTATTGTTGACGTATGTTGAGTTGACATACACGAAATAAAGATTCTGTGTAAAAATTTCATCCGGTGGTTGGATATAGTACACAGTAGGTAAATAACATTTTGTCAATTGATTTAATGTTTATTTTAATAGGTTGATAATTAAAACCAAAATTGTGGTTTTTGAGTTCCAAACTGTTACCAATGAGATCATAGAGCAGGCGCAGCGCAAGTGTCTACTGCGCACGCTCAGTCATCCTTGTTGTGCCATGTGGTATTGTAATTAAATGCGCGCACTGGCGTGTTTCTCCGGCCCATACAAACCTACTGCTTCCAGTATGGCAGAATTACTTGTTTTGCCCTGAATTAACATTAATACGTACTTTAGCAAGGCTAAATTACGCTTTACCTCTGGTTTGTCACACCAACGAGAAACAGGCTTGGATATATTGTTGGGTACCCAACTGAGTAGCCATACTGCTTCCTGTAGAACTATTTAATGAAATTTTGTTTGGGTCTTTTTTACTATGTCTATGTACTTCAGTGCAAACCTATTCCATAGTATGATGAAATTACACTCTAGTGTACTTCGCATATATGCATTATACAAAAGACTTATAACCTCAAGAGATTTGAAATGCTGTGATTTCCGGACATACCCTACAAATTCAAAATGTCTTCATAATGTAGTGGAAAAAATTAGATGATCAAAAAATAATTCAAAATTTTTCGAGGTTGTGGCGAAAAAACACTTTTGTAGGCACTTGTTTTTGTTCTTTTTCTCGAAAAAAAAAATCCAACTCAACTCTATGGATTCGATAACTTGTTTATTCAGCTTGAATTTGCTTTATTAAAATGTCCGGTGCGACCACTTCTCACTGAAATATCGAACTTTAAATGGAAAAGGATCTTTTCATTTCTCATACTCGGAAAGTAGTGTTGTTTTGATCTGAGTATTGGGTGGAAAATGTTGCTTCCCTCCATAGTGAGGGAATAAATCATACAAATGACTTCCCACCTAAGGGCCGGAATGAACTTTAAAATTAGAACTGCTGTCATCAGCTGTGAAGAGTTTTGTGTGTGTTTTTTTTTAATTTGTCTCCAACTAAATTCGGGGACAGGCAAAGATTGTTGACCATACAGCCTGTTCAGACGTCAATGAAGTTCTTGAGGAAAAGTGTAAAAAATAAAGTAATTATAAAAAAAAATGCTACAGCCATGTGATTGTAAACAGCCAGTTTAAACTTTAGCGCAAACTTCTTAATCAGAATAAGTTCTTTATTATATTATCAGACTTACTTACGGCACTATATAGTTGTTGGTAAAAAGTTGAAAGGTATTTCAAATAAAATACAAAATGCTTTTTACTAAAAAGATATATTTTGTATTTTGTATTTTTAATATTCATTTCAAAATGCAAAATACTTCGTGATTAAGTTTAGCCTACATTAACAGTCAAAGAAAACGAAATGAACGAATGACGCTTGTAGTGCCGAAATTGACCAATAGAGGCGCTTGCTAGCCATGGGTTCCGTAGTCCACAAGGAACCCTTATAGTTTCGCTATGTCCGTCTGTCTGTCCGTCCGACCGCGGCTTAGCGCAGTGACTATAATTACTAGAAATCTGTAAATTAGCATGAGCGTGTATATAAAAATGTAAACAAAGTCATATAGGTAATAAAATCTTTAATAATATTTTTTAGGTCAAAATTATTAATTAAAAATAAATTATGAGTTAATTAAAAAGGTAAAGCTGTAATAGAATAAGATATCTCAGAGTCTGTTAAAACTAGAAAGCTGAAATTTGATATGGATATGCATGCTTATTAATTACGTCTATAAAGTAGTAAAAAGAAAATTCGAAAAAAGTTGTTTTTGGGGTCCTTTCCTACATGCAAAGTGAGGATGAATTTTTTATCTTCTATCACGGGGTGTGGGGCACCGTTATCAGTATTTTGTGCATTACATTCTACGGAACTCTACTCTGCGCGTGGTCCGACACGCGCTTGGCTGGTTTTTTATTTTTTTCTTCGTTGGTCAAAGTGCGCGCCTTTAGTCTTGACGAGTGACAATGTCACACGAAAACGACGAACATTATGACGAACGTTTTTGTTCGGCTATGTCTCTATTTCTCATGATAAATACAAATTATCTGTGATTTGGTCAAAAGGTATTTTATTTTGAAAAAAGTATTTTGAAAATACCTATTTTGCATTTAGCATTTAAAATACCAAACGCAAACCTATTTGGTATTTTGCATTTGAAATAGTAAATCTCAAAAGTATTTTGCATTTTGTATTTAAATGCTTTTTTAAAACCATTTTATACATCTCTGCTTTTAATCCATCAATCCATGTTCTTTTTTATTGTAATTCTATAAAGCCTTTTTTCAAGCTGCCTTTTTTTTCTAGGTGTCTCTTTATGACATTGGTTCTGTGTCTTATGTAGTCGGATTTGATATATTTACCTGTCAACTTATATTGAGCTTTGAGTTAATTTTTCAGTGTTCTAGTTTTATTTTTTGTTTTTTATAGTTCTTGTCTTCTTTTAATGAGGTTTTTTGAGCGTTCTGATAGTATATTACTGTCTTTTGTTTCTAGGTTTGTCTGTCGTGCTTTTTGTAGGCTAATTTGTATACAGTTTATTATTTTGTCATGGTAAATTTGCACTGTGTCTGCTGGATTTGAACAACACTGTAGCGAGGGCATGTGATCTTTTAGTGATACTATATACGATGCTATTTCTGGTTCTGTTTTTAGTGCGCTGTATTTGTTGTTATTAGTATAGCTCGCTCTGCTTTTTATTGGCTTCTCGAGTGTAATAACAGCTCTGAGTGGTCTATGATCAGATGGGTAGTTTATATTTAGAGTATCAATATTCTGAAACATTTGAGGTTGATTGGTTATAATGAAATCGATTTCATTTTTATAAAGACCATTTGGGGAGCACCATGTCCATCTTTTTTTTAAATTTTTCTTGTAAAATGTATTGATAATCGATAACTTGTTCTCTAAAGCAAAGTCTATGAGCCTTTGACCTCTGGTGTTTCTCTCTCCGTACCCATTTTGTTTCATTATCAAATACTCTTCTTTTAGTGGTTGACCTATTTTGGCATTAAAGTCTCCCATTATAATAAAATCTTTGTATGCTTGACCCATGGCTTTATAGATATCTTCATAAAAAACATCTATCTCCTCCTCACTTGCAGCTTCAGTAGGTGCATAAGTTTGCACAACAGTAAGTTTCTTAGTTGGGAAGTCAAAATGTATCAGTGCTACTCATTCTGATATACCGATATAGCTTGCTAGATATGGTTTTAGATATTTTTTAATTAGGAAGCCGACTCCATGTTTTCCTGGTGTTTGTCCTGTATGACAGAGAATAAAATCGTCATATTCTGCTACTTCATTGCACAAGAGTCTCATTTCCGATATTCCAATAATATCATACTTTATATTTAACAGGGCTTCGGTTAGTTCAATTATTCGTTCGTGTGATGATAGTGTTCGAGCATTGTAGGTAGTTATGTAGAACTTCTTTTGCTCCAAGATTTTTGAGTTTTTTGATAAATTTGAATTTATCTCCTTTGGAAGGTAGTGGTCATTATCTTCCTCGGTGACCAGCCAATCCGTAAATTATTAGGTTACTTTGCTTATTTCCTCTTTTCAGGGTTTCTATTTCTTTCTCAAGATATTCCAATTTTGATTTGAAGTTTTTATTTTCTGTTATGATTGGTTGTAGCTTTTTGTCTAATTTCTTCAATATAGATTCTTTTAATTCAACTGTTTGATATCGCATTTCATTTTTCATTTTTTCAAACAAAAGTTGAAATTGATCTTCCATTTCTAGCTTGTAAAGTAATTTATATTTTTAATAAAACTAACAATTCCAATTATCGTTTTTCACACGGACACAGTCTCTCGCGTCAGCTAGTCTTAGTTATAACGTCGGCGTCGATCAGTTTGCCGCGGAGACGGTGTGTACAGCGAGTGAGTCACGCAGCGCGGCTTACTGGTCCCGAGAATGATACTTGCACGGTATGCGCAACGGCGCGAATCGCTTGCAGCCGGTACGATGTACTGCCGGTACCCGACAGCTGACTGACCGTGATTTTGTGAGACAGTACTATCACTCGTACTCTGGTCAATAGAAACAGAAGAACTATTTTTACAAGTCGAATTAGTGTCAATAGACTGCGTTACAACACTTGTAACTGACTTTTTTAAGTTGTAAGCTAACAGAGACGCAACATGCTGCTTACATTTTTTTGGCAGATATAAATTATCTTTAGTCAATGAATAAGATGAGGTAAACTTATTCATGTCAAAATAAAAAATTGCATCGCTGTGATGGTATGTCAAGTTGTATAACAATAGATTCAAATTTTGGATACGCTTATTTTCTTTAGCAATTGACTTAAAGTATGGAAATGCACATAATGTAAATTTACATTTGGTTCTACTATGTAATACCAAAAGCTTTTCAACACATTTTATGATTTGATGCCTTTTAAAATTCAAACTGCTCCCTAACATCAAAATTACATTTGAGTAACCAACTACATTTTCTATACTTATGCTATTTATTAAATAATTAAAACTAGCTCCTGGAAAACATTTATTAGTCACTGAATGGTTTAGGTATTGGCTCATAATGGAGTCAAAATCCTAACCTAACTTATCAGAAATTATTAGAGTCTTTTTTTGAGCCTTGTTTGGCAAATTACAACTATGTGAATTTAAACTAGGACTAGGTGATATGTTATGGTGTGTCTCCTTAAATGCAGATCTAAACCTTACATTTTGTCAAACAATTGATGCAGAAGTATTGGGATTTAAGGAGTTACAAAACCTTTTCCGTCCTTCATACTTCTTTACCCTAAGTAACTCCTTAGTATAATTAGCAATTTGTTAATAATTGTCAAAGTTATCATCAGTCATGTGTTGACAGTATTGCTTCTCTGCTGCCTTTCTTTGTTTAACTGCATTAGTGCACTCCGCATCCCACCATGGTGGTGATGGTATAAAGTCTGGACCAAATCTTTTAATGGGAAGGTTTCATTTGCAGCTTCAATCAATGATGTAGCTAACAATTGTGAATTTTCGTTGTGAACGTTGAAAGTTGGATTGAGTTATTTTAGGCAAATTATTGACCTTTTTTCAACAGATCTAATAAACAAATCCCACTTAGCATTTGTTAATTTATGTTTTAAACGTACTTACTTACTTTACTACTGTACTTTTACATATTTTGGAGGTTTATTAAAAGGAAAAGTAATAATAAGGGGAAAGTGATCACTCCCATATGTGGATTCTGTGGGACACCAGGTAAGTGTAGAGGCAAGATCAGGAGTACAGATAGACAAATCTGGAGCACTACGTACGTGACAGCCTAGTTTTTAAAATACATACATTATAGGAACTAATTAATTCTAATAACTGTTCCCCATAGTAATCTGAGGTGTCATAACCCCAAAATTGATGGTATGAGTTAAAATCCCCTAAGCATAAAAATGGTTTCGGTAAAAAATTAAAAATTTGCTCTACTTCTTTGAACATATCATTTCTAGGACGAGAAAATTATAAAGATACATAACATATACTGTAAGAGGGTGGTGGTAGGTTCTATGTCGCGGGGGTCGAGTTGAATGGATACACATTTATACAGAAGACTCTTTTATTCTTCACTCTACAGTACAATGGTTACAATATGAGCAAAGTACGTAGTCCTGTCCCTATTTGAGAGTCTCAAAGTATTGGAAGCACTCAAGGCGGAAGCAGGATTCCTATACAGTGTTACCAACTCTCCAAAATATTTATCCCTAAAGTTGGTGTCAAAAACCCCTAAAATCGCCTTAATTATTGAGTTGTCCCCCTAAAAAATATAAATTCATAATAATTTAGAAATAATATGCTGTCATATGTTTTAAAAGTCTATATTTAATACAGACAAAATACTACGTCTTTATCTGAAGATTCAGATTTTTTGAAATCATACATGTTGACAATGAACAAATTTACCAATTTTTTTTATTCGATGAAAATTGCCTCCCATTGCCTCAGAGTGGTTGTAGAATAACGTATTATATGTCGTTATAAGTCGCTAGGCCAAGAAAGAAATATTAGAATTATCATCAATTTAAAAATATTAAAGAGTCAAAAAATCCCTGAAAATACCCCTAAAAATTTCAGACCCCTAAAAAAATCCCATTTCACTTATTTGCCCCCTAAATCTGGGGGGAAAACCCCTAAGTTGGGAACCCTGTTCCTATATCGTACAATGTCCAGCGAGTGTCTCCAGAGGAAAGCACACACCGAAGAAATGTACAGAACATAATACATATCTATACTACCACACAATCACGAGTATTATCTTCTCTCGGGCCCGCAAGGGCCCGGGGGGGGGGGGGGACACGATCGGGGCAAATGCCCCCTGCGTGTGGCCATTCGTCGCATAGTGTAGCGACACTACGGTCCTTGGGTTGACCTCCTTTGGAGATACTTATTTTATTCCTTCTTGGTTTTCTCTATCTTCATTTTCTTTTATTATGTTATGAAGCCCTCACAGGGCTTCATGTAGAGGCTGCAGTTGGATTTTATCTTCTTTGATGGTTACCCAACAGGATGTCTCTAGGTAGAGCCATCCTGTCGGGTGGGCGCGCGTGCCACGGCGCTATTTCCCTAATATGAGGGTGAAGCGCCATTTTCGTCCGGGCATATACACGGACAGCCTGGTCCTTTATAACATCGTCTAGTTCCTCGATACGGAGGTCTCTCTCTATTGTTCGAGTTCTCACGTATCGAGGGGCATTTGTTATTCTTCGCAGTGCTTTCGCCTGTTGGGCTCTCAGGGTCTTCCTGTTGCTCTCGCCTGCTAGGGAATACCACGCCGGTGCCGCGTACGTAAGAATGGGGCGTACGTATGTTTTGTACACCCCTATCTTAGTCTTCAGCGGCAGGCGAGACGAGAGCACTGGGTGCAGCAGGTGGGTGGCCACTCTGGCTTTGTTTGCGGCATTTCTGATGTGAGTCTTCATTGTCAGATTTCTATCTATTGTGACGCCTAAGTATTTGGCCATGTTGGACCATGGGATGTTCTGATCTTGCAGTTTTAACTCTGTTGGTGGTAAGTATCTTTCCATCACCATGGCCTGGGTCTTCTTAACGTTTATCGACATCCTCCATTTTTGTGTCCAGTCCGGTAGCGAGTCTAATTGGGCTTGCATCATTTGCTGAGCTCTATTGGTGTTCATAGATGATGTGATGAAGGCGGCATCGTCGGCGTACAATGCCAGCTGCACCCCCGGCGTTGTCGGTATATCATCAGTATAGATGGCGTAGAGCGTGGGCGAAAGGCAGCTGCCTTGCGGAACGCCTGCTCGAATTGGATGTTCGTCGGATAACTCAGACTCTACCCGCACCTGGAATCGCCTGTTCTCTAGGAAGGAGCAGATGGTTCTTTGGGCTCTATGCGGAATCGTAGTGTTTAATGATATTTTGTAGAGTAGGCCTTCGTGCCAGACTCTATCGAAGGCCTTCTCCATATCAATGTAAACAGCTACCGTCTTCTCTTTTTTGTTAGCTGCGCTGGCTATCATGTGGAGCACTCTACTTATTTGGAGCGTGGTACTGTGCTCACTTCTAAAGCCGAACTGCTCTGGCCGGGCGTTGAAGTGTGGCTCTATCTTTTTCAGTAGGAGTTTTTCAAATACTTTTGATATGGCCGACAGGAGAGTTATCGGCCTATAGCTTTCAGGCTTCGATGGGTTCTTCCCCTGCTTCGGCAGCACTATAATATGCACGAGCTTCCAGCTGTTGGGGAAGTGGGCCGCGCGCAGAATACAGTTGAACAGCCTGGTCAGGGCGACGATTGCCTTTCTTGGCAGGTGACGTAGCGCTGCATTTGTCACTCCGTCGGCACCGGGAGCTTTCTTGGCTTGCAGCGTTTTTATGATCGCTCTACTTTGGGCTGGAGTGAAGAAGATTTGTTCTTCGTCTGGGTATTCGGTTTCAGGGTGGT